>NC_140593.1:924773527-924828280 GCF_964204655.1 Triturus cristatus | reverse complement strand
TGACCAAAAACCCCGGGACCCCTTCCAAAGCAAAAACATCCCTAAGGAAATCTAACACTGCCTTTGTGTTAGCTACAGACACACATTTAGTCACAACCCACTTAGAGGTGTAATCCAATGCCACCAAGAATTTTGATGATCTCTTCTAACAGTCTTGCTCAGACTAATTGTGAGAATGAAGTTCATCTTCATCATAACACACAATTTAACACAAAGCTCAAACACAATCCGAATACTGACTTGTTATTCCTTCATGTTCCTTATATTCGTTGTGTGAATGTTCAATAAAGTTCAGAAATTGAAAAAAACACCGCACTCGTTCGTTTTCGTGCTTTGTATATATGTTGCTATGGCAACAAGATGGCTGCCATGACGTGATGCGTAGGAGCGTGTGTAAACGCGTTTCAATGCGATCATAGAGACGAAAGCAACGTACTGTAGAGACTTGCGAGGGCAACGTTCCAGTGCGTGCGCTTCACAGACGATCTTGGTGAAGTCTCGTGAGGGCTCGTGAGGCAGTAACGGTATGATTTGAATCCATATGCCAAAAACTTTTAAAATTAAGATTCGATTGAAATTCAAGTAAACTCACATGAGTTTGTAAGTCTTCGCTGTCAGGAAAGTCCGAAGTGTGGTCCGAGATTCAAGGTTTGGGTCCTGAAAGTCCGAATAAGTCCAAATAGGGGAATTGGTGCTTCTCTGTGTTGCCTGTCCCCAATCAGGCATAAGCAACTCGTCGCCAGTGTAATAAAAGATCTCTCCGCCTCCTGTATTGTAATGGAAGTTTATTGGCAGAATTAAGATGATAAGTACAGGACCAACTATCACACTTCCAGCTCCGCTTCTCTCCGCCTCCTGGAATGAGTCCCCACCGGCTCCTCACCCCATTCCATGACATCCCAACCATTCTAGATTGTAGACAGATTGCAGATTACAACAGACTACTTACTGATGACACTAGATGTGGTAAATACTTGTGGAGAGTGCAGTGACAAGGATGAAACATTTTCTCAGGGTTAGACATATATTTAATGTATTACACCGAAATATTATACATCATATTCCTGTTATGTATAAGCAACAACAACATATTTACGTTTGGAAATGCTCTGTCAAAATAGGTATGCGGTACAGCCATGGGCACTGGATTTACTAGAAGGTATGGGAATTTATTCTGGTGGGTAGTGCAGGTAGTCTGGGTGGAACAGAATGTGAGCTATGGGAAACCTATAATGATATGGCTCAGCATCCCAGATGATTTGTTTATTATCTGGAAAGGGTCTAGCGTTTTGATAGTTGTCTTGTCCATAGAGTCTAGATGAGATCAATCTGAGCTGCTGTCTTACAAGAACAATCAGTTGCACATCATTAGGATTTTTTTAAATTCAAGGTGACATTAGAGGGTCTGCCGTTAGTCACTACTTTGTATTGAAACAGACTGCAGGCAGCAGTCTCTTGCATGCACACAGAAGCCACCCAAACAACCTGAAATGAAGCATCTATATGGGGAACACTTAAAATCAAAAGGAACTTGCAGCAGTGAGGAACTTTTCAAAAACATTAAGAAGTGATACTACTGTAAAGGTTCAGTGAAAGAGGATATCAGGCTGGAAATTGACGAAAGGAACCAAAAGAGTCCGTTTAAGATTCATAGAGGATTTCTAATGTTAGTCAAATAAGGGACATTAACTAGAACTTAATGAGAGTATATTCCTTATCACCTGCAACACACAGGAAAAAGAACTTAGAAGGATAATGAGCAAGTATGTAAAATGTATTCAGTAGGAGGAGACACTCCATATATAACTCTGAAATATACTGCAGAAATTGATCTTTGAGGGTCAGATTAGTCAGAAGTGCCTACACTGGGACAAAACAGAGGAAAAGAAGCATAGAAGGCTTTTTTTGTTTACCATGATTGCAAAGCTTGTATTAACAATGAGAATATAAAGGAATATAATGATCCATACTCCAGAAAACCACAGGATTAAGAGGTGTTTCATGAGTAGCACTGACAATGTTGTACGTGTGTTTGAGTACCCATATGGAAAGAAATAGGTAGGAAGCACAATCCACCTTGCCAGAAAAAGACTATTAGTACACAAGAGAGCAATATGTCACAATGACAAACACCAACCAGTGTGAAGGTACTTTAATTAAGTACATGATTGTAGAGGTAAGCTCTTGAAATATTTTGTTGTAGATGTAACTGTAAATAATAGCAGTGGCAATAGAGAGATTTAATTATGGTCTTTTGAATTTACTTTTATGATTGGTTTCAAGATTACGCCTTCTATGGATTACATATTGAAGATAAGCTTTCACTACAGTTAGATGAATAGGGAAATTGGGCTGTTTTTTTCTGAATGCAAGATAAAAATATGCTTAGATTTTAACTGTTGTCTGATGGGTTTTCAATTTGTGCACATATTGTCTGCAGATAACACATGCTTTGAGCACTTAAGTTGCTGGCTACATGATCATTGAAGTGATCTTTTAAGAGATATAAATCTATTTTCAAGTACTTTATATGGAACTAAAAAATAGTCCATTTCGTTATATTTGTCAGTATAATTGTTATTACTATTATTATTATTACTAATAATATTATTATTAATATTATTGTTATTATCATTTATAATGTTCTATTCCTTGAAACCCCAATAAAAATAATTTGAAACTAAAATTAAAAAAATAGCCTAAATTAATGAATGATGAAACGAACTGTCAACCTGAGTCATATGGGGCATTTGAAAATGATTTCCATCATGATCAAGGTGTGATAGCAAGATTGGTGCAGCTCACTAAGGTATGAGATACAAATGAGAAACATATTGTGTTGCATTTTAAAACAATTAAAAAATTCTGAAAAGTCCACTGGAGGAGGGTGAAATCATAATATACATGCAATGGATAGTCACAATGTTATGAGTTCATGTTAAAGCAGCCGAATATTGAAACTAAGAAGTTTATTATATGCATGAAGTGGTAGCAACAAATCAGCTTGTAGCAGTCTGTTAACAACATAGTGCACATACATATTTAAGGAACAAAACAAAGGTTAAACCTCTGTTATAGTTAGGAAAACAGTATTTATTCTGTCTATACATACCAAACTTAAAATCCACAAACATTACAAATGCTTAAGTTTAGTAATATTTTAAATGTATAATTTAGACACCACCTTTACATTTATATAACTTTATTTATTCTTTATCTTCAAACCAAACCTAAACTGCACAAAAATATAAATTTTAAACTTCTGCTTATACCTTTAATTTATAATATACGACACACCTTCAAGTTTTTATAATTTCCAGCCCACAATACACAGGATATTCAACTCGTAGCCATACTACAATAATTATAGCTCACCACTCTGCCATACACCTTGTTCTCACAAATGATGCGATTTGCGGTGTTGTAAGAGGACTGTAAATGCTGTAATTTTAAATGGTATATGTGATATCATATGGATATAAGCAGTACATGGAGAAGGCGCAAGGCATAGTTAATGAAGTGTGGCTACCAAGTTCAATACGCTGTGTATGGAGGTGTGTAAGTTATAATAATTTGAAGGTGTTGTGTTTGTGTGGTTTAAGTTAAGAACTTGTTAAGTTGGTGTATTTTAAGTTTGGTTGTATAGAAATAATAAATAACGTTTTCCTAATTATAACAGTGGGGTGTGGTACAATAGAGTGAGGAAAGTGTTGTAAAGTGTAAAGTCATAGATTGTAATGTTGTACAGTAGAGTAGAGTACACTGGAATGTGGTACAATGGGGTGGTGTACAGTGGAATAGGGTACAGTGGAGTGTTGTGGAATGAAATGTCAGAGTGAAGCATTGCACAGTGGAGTGAGGTACAGTGAAGTGGTGAATAGTGGAGTGGTGTACAGTGGACAAGCATAGAGTAGAGTGTTGTAGGGTGGAGCGACTTATAGTAGTATAGAGTACCATGGAGGGGCAAAGAGTGAAGTGGTGCAGAGTGCAGTTTGGTAGACTGTAATAGTATACATTGCAGTAGTATAGAGTGCAGTGGCATAGAGTGGCACAGCATACATGGGAGTAAGGTATAGTGTAGTGGCATGCAGTACAGTAGAGTAGAGTGAAGTGTCATAGAGTAGAGTGACGTAGAGTGGAATAGCCTATAGTGAAGTGGCTTAGAGGGAACTAGCATAGAGGAGACTAGTGTAGAGTGCAGGGGAGTACACTGGAGTAGCATAGAGTGGAGTGGTGTACAGTGGAGTGGGTTAGACTAGAGTGCAATAGACTGTTGTGGCGTACAGTGGAGAGGTGTACAGTGGAATACCATATATTACAGTCGCCTACATTGGAGTGGTGTACAGTGTAGAGGTGCATACAGTGGAATAGCATAGAGTGGAGTGCTGTGCAGTCGAGTAGCGTACAGTGGAATAGTGCAGAGTGGATTGGTGTACAGTATAGTGGTGTACAGTGCAGTGGAAGAGACTGGAGTGTTAGAGTGGAGCATAGTAAAGTTGAATAGCGCAGAGTGGAGTGACATATAGTGGAGTGGCATATAGTGTAGTGGCATGAAGTGGAGTGGCCTACAGTGTAATGTTCTAGAATTAACTGTCGTAGAGTAGCGTGAGGTACATTGTAGTGGCATATATAGACGAATAAAGAAGAGTGAAGTAGTGTTAAATGGAGTTGCATTCACTGGAGTGGCATACAGTTGAATAGTGTAAACTGGAGTGGAGTGTTGTAGAGTGGAATGGCATAGAGTGGGAGAGTGTAGCGTGAAGTGCTGTACATTGGAGTAGTGTACAGTAGAGTGATGTAGAGTGGAGTGAGGTAACGTTTAGTGGCATATAGTGGAATAGCATAGTATAGACGGGGGTCAAGTGGCGTAGAGTGGAATGGCATGGAGTGGAACAGCATAGAGTGAAGTAGAGTAGAGTGGATTAGCATACAGTAGACTGGTGTAGAGTGGAGTGAGGTACACTGTAGTGGAGTGCAGTGGAATACCATAGACTAGAGTGGTGAAGAGTGAAGTGGAGTGGCATACAGTGTAGTGTTGTAGAGTGCACTGTTGTAGATTGTAGTGGCCCACATAGGAATAGCGTAGAGCGTAGTGGCGTAGAGTGTAGTGGCACGGAGTGGAGTGCACACAGTGGAGTAGAGTACAGTGGAGTGGAGTGGTGTGGAGTGCAATAAAGTTGAGTGTTACTGGTGCACAGTGTTGTGACGTAGAGTGGAGTGGTATATAGTGGAATAGCATACAATTCAGTGGCGTAGAATGGAGTGTCATGCACTGAAATAGGGTAGAGTGCATTGGTGTAGAGTGCTGTAGCATACAGTGGAGTGGTATAGGATGCAGTGATGTACAGTGGAATAGAGTACAATGGAGCAGTGTAGGGTACAGTGGAGTAGCACACAGTGGAAAAGCATACATTGGAGTTGCCTTCAGTGGATTTGGGTACAGAACAGTGTTATAGAGTTGAATAGCATTGAGTTGAGAGGCATAGAGCACAGTTGAATACAGTGAGAGAGTGTATAGTGGAGAGGCATAGCATGAAGTGAAGTACAGTGGAGTGGCATAGAGTGAGCTGGCATGCACTGGAGTGTTGTAGAATGAAATAGCCTCCAGTGGAGTGTTCTAGAGTGTAGGGATACAGAATGGAGTGGCATACAGTAGAATAGCATACATTAGAGTGGCTTAGAGTGGAATAGCATATAGTGGAGCAGCGTACGATGGAATGGTATAGACAGTTGTGACGTACACTCGAGTCGTGTAGAGTGGAGTAGCATACAGTGAAGTGGCATGCAGTGGAATAGCATACAGTGGAGTGTCAGAGTGGAGTGGCTTTCAGTGGAATTGTGTACAATGTGGTGACTTATAGTTGAGTAGCGTAGAGCGGTATAGTGTGTAGTGTGGTAGCAAACAGTGGAGTGGCATAAAGTCGAGTTGGTAGAGTGTAACAGCATGCAGTGGAGTGGCGTAGACTCGAATGGCACACACTAGAGTGAGGTAGAGTGGAATACCATACAGTAGAGTGGCGAAGAGTAGAGCTCCGTAGAGTGTAATGGCATAAGTTGAGTGGCGTACAGTGGAGTGGGGTAGAGTGAAATAGCATATAGTAGAGTGGCATAGAGTGTTGTAGCATCCAATAGCCTAGCGTAGAATGCTGTGGCATACACTGGAGTGGCATACAGTAGAGTAGCGTACAGTGAAGTGGCATACAGTGAAATACCGTACACTGCAGTGTCGTAGGGGGGAGTGGCATACAGTGTAATAGTGTAAGAGTGGAGTGGCGCACAGTTGACTGGCATATAGTTGAATAGCATATAATAGGGTAGTGTTCAGTTTGAGTGGCATATAGTGGAGTGGTGTAGAATGGAGTGACAGACAGTGGAGTGGGGTGGAGCTTAATTGAATACAATTGAGTGGTGTACACTATATGGTATTCAATGAAATAGTGTACAATACATTGGCATACAGTGGAGTGGCATACATTGGAGTAGTGTACTGTAGAGTGATATACAGTGGAATTGCGTACAATGGAGTGTTGCACAGTGGGTTGGCATACAGTGGAATAGTGTATAGTGTAGTGACATACAGTGTAGTGACGAAAAGTGGAATAGCATACAGTGTACTGGCATAGAATGGATTGGTGCCCCATGGGCTAGCGTAGAATGGAGTGATGTAATAGTGGAATGATGTAAGAGTGGAGTGTATACAGTTAAATAACATACATTGCAGTGTCGTAGAGTGGAGAGGCATACATTTGAAAAGCATAGAGTGGAGTGGCATACAATGGAGTGACATAGAATGGAATATCATATAGTGGAGTAGAGTACAGTTGTGTGGCAACAGAGGAGTGGTGTATCTGGTAGTGGTGTACACTGAAGTGGAGTAGAGTGGAATAGCATATAGCGGAGTGGAGTTTAATGGAATAGTGTAAAATAGAGTGGCATAGTGTGGAGTAGAGTATACTGTAGTGCCGTACAGTGGAATACCATATTATGGAGAGGTGGATAGTGGAGTGGTGTACACTGGAGATTTATACACTGGAGTTGGATACGTTGGAATACCATACAGTGGAGTAACATAGATTGGAATACCATAGAATGTAGTGCCGTAGAGTATAGTTGCATAGAGTGAAATGGTATAGAGTGGAGTGGTGTATATTAGAGTGGAGAAAAGTGAATAAGCACATAGTGTAGTGCCGTAGAGTGGAGTAGGGTAGAGTGTAGTCACATAGAGTTGTGCACTAGAGTGGCATACTGTAGAATACCGTAAATTGCAGAGGCGCTGAGTGGTGCACAGATGTAAATTAAATTAGGCAGGAATGTAGAATATGGTGTGAAGAGTAACACAGACAGCGATTTGGTCTGCCTTGTGTTCCATAATGAGTGATGTAATATGTGACGTCATCAGCAGAGCATTGCGGGGCGTGAATTATAGTTAGCTCAACTAACTATAATGGCTGATTTTCTCTGGTTTTGTACAAATAAAATGTCTAACTAACTATAACGTCCCTGTAACCTGGGTTTTTTTCCAATGAATATATATCTATACATATATATCTATATTCACTGAAAAAACCATAGGTTTCACACATGTTATAGTTAGCTGGACATTTTACTGATAAAAAACCAATGAAATTCCCCCGTTATAGTTACTGTAGGCAACTATAACTCACGCGACCGCAATCCTCTGCTGATGCTAATACTGTATTTAGACACTTATTTGCCCATATCTTCTTCCATTAAATTTTAGCTATACATATATTACAAATATTTTTTTTTCATAAAGACACATATGTCATCAGCAGAGGATTACGGTCGCGTGAGTTATAGTTGCCTACAGTAACTATAACGGGGGAATTTCATTGGTTTTTTATCAGTAAAATGTCCAGCTAACTATAACATGTGTGAAACCTATGGTTTTTTCAGTGAATTAGCAAGGTTTTTTAAATGCTATTTCCTAACTATAACGTGTGTGAAACCTATGGTTTTTTCAGTGAATTTGTACGGTTTTTTAAATGCTAAGTTACTTTACGCCATTTGTGGCGTGCGCGCCCACTTAACGCAGTTCGTTCCGTGCACGGTTTTTATCAACTTTAATAAGCCCTGTACATTTGGTGGCCTTCGGCCACCAAAAGCACAGGGGGTGAGGTCAATGTGGATAGTGTTTTTTTTATTTCGATTTTATAATTTCATGTTGCCAAAATTACGTTTTTTTTCTCTATTAATAAGCCCTGCACATTTGGTGGCCTGCGGCCACCAAAAGCACAGGGGGTGGGGTAAGTGTGGATAGTGTTTTTTTTATTTTTATTTTTTTACCGTAAGCGTACGGTAAGCTTACGGTAAGCGTACGGTAAGCGTACGGTAAGCGTACCCCGCGAAATTGCCGAAAAAAAAATAAAACCGTTTTTGCTCTTGGGGGATGTTTGGGGACTCCCTCAACATGACTATGTGGGAGGGAGTTGTCAAAACAGCCCCGTAACATGTTTTTGGCCATCATGTTTGATAAACAACACTCAGTGCGAGAGACAAAATGGCGGACGCCGCTTCCTGGTTTCGGCCGATTCGAATGTTTACTAAGATCTAAGAGCCAATCAGAATCGCGCTCGCGCACGCCACCGTAAGCTTACGGTAAGCGTACGGTAAGCGTACGGTAAGCGTACCGTAAGCGGGCTCAGATATATATATTGATTTAAAGGCTATTTTCTCAGAATCTACTGAACAGATTTACACCAAACCTACAAAAGGCACTTCCTTGACCTAGGGACTACCTCTCTGCCAAATTTCTAGTAATTCTGTTCAGCCGTTCGGGCTGTAGCTCGTTCTAAAGGTCCTATGGAAAAATGCAGGGGAAAAACGCGTTTTGGGACCCCCCTTTTATCTCAGCCCCCGCTTGACGAATCCCCCCGAGACTTTCAGGGTAGGAGCGGAGCGTAGCGCCCCACCTATTTTGAGAAATTCGCGAGGATTCGTCGACCGGCGCCAAAGTTATTCAAAATAGAATGTTGAGGTTTTCCTATGGAAACGTGGTCCTAACTATAACTACCTACTGGCGACCGCCAGTAGGTAATATATATATATATATATATCTATCTCTCTCTCTCTATATATATATATATATACCATAGGTTTCACACATGTTATAGTTAGCTGGGCATTTCACTCGTAAAAAAACATTGAAATTCCCCCGTTATAGTTAGTGCAGGCAACTATAACTCACGCGACCGCAATCCTCTGCTGATGACATATGTGTCTTTATGAAAAAAAAATATTTGTAATATATGTATAGCTAAAATTTAATGGAAGAAGACATGGGCAAATAAGTGTCTAAATATAGTATTAGCATCAGCAGAGGATTGCGGTCGCGTGAGTTATAGTTGCCTGCACTAACTATAACGGGGGAATTTCAATGGTTTTTTACGAGTGAAATGTCCAGCTAACTATAACATGTGTGAAACCTATGGTTTTTTCAGTGAATTTGCAAGGTTTTTTAAATGCTAATTCCTAACTATAACGTGTGTGAAACCTATGGTTTTTTCAGTGAATTTATACAGTTTTTTAAATGCTAAGTTACTTTACGCCGTTCGTGGCGTGCGCGCCCACTTCACGCAGTTCGTTCCGTGCGCGTTACGCTGGATGGGCCATGTACGCACGATGCGCTTCGCGCACCGTCCGCACACGGAGGACATATTATGCGCTTCGTTGTGAAAGGTTATCTATTAAATGTTCAGGAATACATATATGCCATGCGCAGAAGGTGCCCTACGGGCACCGTTTGCACACGGGGTGGGGAAAATGTGGATATTGGTTTTTTTTTATTTATTTTTTACCGTACGCATACGGTAAACGCAATTGCATTTAAAAAAAAAAAAAATTAGAATTTTTGGCCTTGGGGGTTTTTTTGGGACACCCTAACCATGGCTAGGTGGTTAGGAGCTGTCTAGCCTGCCCCTTTTCATGTTATCCAACTTTGTTTTTCCTCCCCCCCTCAGAGTGCGAGAGAGAAAATGGCAGCCGACAGTTCCTGGTTTCGACCGATTCGAATGTTTTAGTAAGATCTAACAGCCAATCAGAATCGCGCTCGCGCACGGCAACGTACGCGTACGGTAAGCTTACCGTAAGCGCACGGTAAGCGCACGGAGCGCGCTTACAGATATATATATTGATTTAAATGCTATTTTCTCAGGACCTACTGAACAGATTTATACCAGACCTACAAAAGGCACTTCCTTGACCTGTAGACTACCTTTCTGCCAAATTTCAAGTAACTCTGTTCAGCCGTTCGGGCTGTAGCTGTGTCTAAAGGTCCTATGGAAAAATGCATGGGGAAAACGCGTTTTAGGACCCCCCTTTTTTCTCAGCCCGCGCTTGACGAATCCCCCCGAGACTTTCAGGGTAGGAGCGGAGCGTAGCGCCCCATTAGTTTTGAAAATTTCGCGAGGATTCGTCGACCGGCGCCAAAGTTATTCCAAATAGAATGTTGCTAATTTCCTATGGAAACAGGGTCCTAACTATAACTATCTACTGGCGACCGCCAGTAGATAATATATATATATATAGATAGATGTATATATATATATGAGATACTTCAAAGGCCCGAATGCAGGCTGCTGCACAGAAGCACAAGGAAATGCCAAAGTTTAATCATCCAGCCGACGCGTTTCGTGCTTCATGCACTTTTTCATAGGCTAATCATTGGGGGCGTGCCTCTGGCAGTTTTTAAAGCACCAATGTTCAATCAGGGCACCTGCCACAGTGGTCCTGGCCACGCTCGGCCTCCTGGTACCCGTAGTGCTCCAATTGTTACTTCAGTGAGTTGCCGCTGGCTCCCATATTAGAATAGTCAAATAAAACCCCAGTGGGTTACCGTGGCATTCTCATGCTACTCCGCAGTGTTTCTTCGCCTCCAAAAACAGCACCTGTCCCTTAACTTGATCCGCCGGATTAGCGTCACAACGGGGCTGCCTTCAAGCAGCGGGGTTCCCTCCATGGCTCGGACCAGCCGTACATATCCACACAAGAGTTGCCCGCAACAGAGGGACCACATACAGGAAGGTGAGGCTTGACATCTTTAATGCAGGCTGCTGCAGAGAAGCACATGGAAATGCCAAAGTTTAATCATCCAGCCGACGCGTTTCGTGCTTCATGCACTTTTTCATAGGCTAATCATTGGGGGCGTGCCTCTGGCAGTTTTTAAATTTAAAGCACCAATGTTCAATCAGGGCACCTGCCACAGTGGGCGTGGCCGCGCTCGGCCTCCTGGTACCCGTAGTGCTCCAGTGTTACTTCAGTGAGTTGCCGTTGGCTCCCATATTAAAATAGTCAAATAAAACCCCAGTGGGTTACCGTGGCATTCTCATGCTACTCCGCAGTGTTTCTTCGCCTCCAAAAACAGCACCTGTCCCTTAACTTGATCCAACGGATTAGCGTCACAACAGGGCTGCCTTCAAGCAGCGGGGTTCCCTCCACAGCTCGGACCAGCCGTACATATCCACACAAGAGTTGTGCGCAACAGAGGGACCACACACAGCAAGGTAAGGCTTGACACCTTTAATGCAGGCTGCTGCACAGAAGCACAAGGAAATGCCTAAGTTTAATCATCCAGCCGACACGTTTCGTGCTTCATGCACTTTTTCATAGGCTAATCATTGGGGGCGTGCCTCTGGCAGTTTTTAAAGCACCAATGTTCAATCAGGGCGCCTGCCACAGTGGGCGTGGCCGCGCTCGGCCTCCTGGTACCCGTAGTGCTCCAGTGTTACTTCAGTGAGTTGCCGTTGGCTCCCATATTAAAATAGTCAAATAAAACCCCAGTGGGTTACCGTGGCATTCTCATGCCACTCCGCAGTCTTTCTTTGCCTCCAAAAACAGCACCTGCTCCCTTAACTTGATCCGCCGGATTAGCGTCACAACGGGGCTGCCTTCAAGCAGCGGGGTTCCCTCCACGGCTCGGACCAGCCGTACATATCCACACAAGAGTTGCCCGCAACAGAGGGACCACACACAGGAAGGTAAGGCTTGACTTCTTTAATGCAGGCTGCTGCATCAGTGATGTCATGAGTGATGTCACTGACCATGTCATGAGTGATGTAATATGTGACGTCATCAGCAGTGGATTGCGGGCGCGCGAATTATAGTTAGCTGAACTAACTATAACGGGGGAATTTCATTGTTTTTTAACGAGCAAAATGTCCAGCTAACTATAACATGTGTGAAACCTATGGTTTTTTCAGTGAATTTGCAAGGTTTTTTAAATGCTAATTCCTAACTATAACGTGTGTGAAACCTATGGTTTTTTCAGTGAATTTGCAAGTTTTTTAGATGCTAATTCCTAACTATAACGTGTGGGAAACCTTTGGGTTTTTGGGTTTTTCAGTGAATTTTAAAGGTTTTTTAAATGCTAATTTTTGAAATTTTTAATATATTTTTTATATATTTCTTTTTCTAAAATTTCCCTATGTATACATTTATAGATTATCTGTATCCTTTAATTTGGTGTGGCTCATTTTTTTTTTACTTTGAATTTGGATAAAGTTGAACTGCATTGTTAATATGTTCTATTAACTTATGTTCAGTTTTTTTTCTCTATATATCTTCCTTAACATAAAATGTAAAACACAACTTTTAAAGTGGTAGGAAAATGTACCATGCTATTTTCAAATTTGTTTGCATTTGCCTCTCATTTGTGAGTAACTGATTTCTGCTGAATGCTAACCACATTTTTTTTTTTTGTATACATTTTTAGGGTGCGCGCACTGAGCGCGCACCTAGTACGCATGCGTACATATTTTGTGTACGCATGCGTACGTTATCTACGTACGCATACGTACGTTTTAGTACGCGCTCGCAGCGCGCACCCAGTACGCATGCAAACGTACGCTTGCGTGCGTCGTACGTGCTCCGCGCGCTACACTCGCGCATATGCGCGGAGTACGCGCGATGACGTTCGCGTATGCGCGCGTGCTGCGTATGCGCGCTACGTACGCGCATAATACTTATGCGCATGCGCGCGTTCGCGCAGGTGTAATTGCACCGTGCGCGCTCTGAACTTGCTCCGTGCGCGCACCTCGCGGTATGTGATGAATAAAACAACACTTTTAATTGGTTTTCATTACTTTCAGTTTCCGATTGTTTCAACACCACACCCAATCCCCTCATGGCAAGTCATGTGATCAAGAAACATCACTTTTCATTGGTTCAAAGTACTTTCAGTTCCAGATTCTTCCAAAATCACACCCACTCCCCTCATTGTTAGTTCTGATTCCCTTGGAGAAGGAGCTACTCTGTTTTTGTGAGACAATGGCAGAGCACCAGCCACCTTCTGAGAGTGAACAGGACAGGAGACAGAGGCAGAGGAAGCAGAAAGACTCCTTTATATGGCAGTTTTTCACTTTTCCTGAAGGACAAAAGAAGGTGAATGCACCAAAAGTCACCTGCACTCTTTGTCAGCGCACCTTATCACGTGGGAATGCTAATAAGAAGTACTCTTTAAGTATTCACACAATGATGAGGCACGTTGAGAAAATGCATCCTGTGACTTTTCGTCAAGCTTCTGGAGCAAACCCTCCACCTGCTCAGCCGATGACATCTGCAGCAGCTCAGCCGAGCACATCTTTGGCAGCTCAGCCAAGCACTTCTTCTGCGATGGTGCCTTCACCTTCTTACACACCTCTGGATATTCGTCCTTGTTTTTTGAGGATGTCTACACGGTGCATGGATTGTGGTACTCTTATTACTATGGGTGAGAGCAGTATTGATCTCATTCAGAGAAAATTTGAGGAGCACTCTTGCACTAGGCCATAGTTTTGTTATTTTTTTTTCGTTTTTCTCTTCCTCTGTCCCTACATTATCTCAAGGGCTCTTTTTAGAGCCACCTAAAACCTAAACACAAAAACTTTTTTTTTTATCTATTTTTTTTTTTTTTTTGGGTGCGCGCACCCAATGAAGTTTTTTAAAAAAATAATCATTTTTTTCAACTTTAGTAAACCTTCAGGGACTCCCTGAGAAAGAGAGGGGAGTGGCAAAGTAATTAAAAAAGGGATGGTGTACATTTCACAGATGAAGGGAAGAGACTCTTCCTATTAAACTTTAAACTCTGCATCCGTACTTTCGTGTAGGTACCCTAAACCTATCAAAAAAGATAATAGCTCATTTTAGTGCTGAGTTTGAATTAGCTGTATTTATAAGGAGAGGAAAAGACACACAGAGTGTTTATCCTCTCCTTGTAAATATGGAGGAGCACCCTGCACCACTAGTACGTCAAGAAAAGTGACGTAGTGGTGGTGCAGGTGGCTTGTAAATCTGCCCCAGAAATGTTAAGGAAGTTAAGGGTAAAACAGACAAACAGAGAGTGACAGATACACAGACAGAAAGCAAACAACTGAGAAGGAGTAAGGCACTTAAAAAGACAAAGACATATGGATACAGAGAAAGAAACATGGATGAAAAATTAGTGATGGAGGTAGTATAGTTAGGGGACTAGTAGAGAAGGAGTGAGGGAATTACAAAAGAGTTGTAAAGCAGGAAGAGAGAGTGAGAAGAGAAATGAGAAGAGCAGAGTAAGGAGAGATGAAGAAAAGGAAGCATGAAACGAAAGCAGTGACACAAACAGATATTTTAAACTTACCTGACCATCAAAGTAACTTATTTAGAAATAAATGTTTTTATTTAATTGCAAGGAAACTGAATTACATTTTCTAAATTTTCTTTCTAGTTCTGAAAAAAAGAAAAAAGTATTAATATTCAACAATACATTTTATTAAACAGTACATGTTTTTTCATATTTAGCATAGCAATTTTTTGCCCTTATTTTGCTGTTTTTAGAATGTTTTGATTTTCACTGAAAATAGTGAAATCAATTGTATTCATCATTTATCAGCGGGCAAAAAAAACCCAATCCGAAAGATTGTTTAAAAAAGCCCTGAATCTATCCTCACTAAAACGTACCTTAATAGAAATGTCAAAAATATCTTTTAAGTACAATAACAATTTTCTATAAATAACGTAAAGAACATTTTCCAAAATATTATCTGTCAAAGAAGTCCACAATTGTTTGTTTTACCTTTCCATGAGGCCAAATGGTAAGTTTAAAATCCTTTTTGAGTGAAATATTCAATTTTAATCCTTTAAAATTTAAATAATGCTTTCTTCCGATGCTGAATGTAGTATTTAAAATTTGGGTTTCAGAAAAATTAAGTAACAATTGGGTAAATCATAAGGCAAACGTTGCTTGAAAATCAATTGAGAATCATTACACAGTGTCCATCCTTTTTCACATTTAAGACAAACTGTGTAATGACCAGAAGTTATAGAAGGACCGTCATGAAAAATTATTGCAACTGCTACAAAAGTTTTTCCAGATATAGATAATTGATGACCAACAAACTTCTTTAGTAAATTTTCCAATTTTGTTCCATCAGCTCTACAACGTTGTACCATTAAATTTACATACTGTCCATATTTCTTTAAAAATAACGTTGACAACATTTCAGATTTACATTCAGAACATTCCATGTTGTGATTAGCATCTTTAACTAATTTACTAAAAGTCACTGTTTTACTTTCTGGTAATGGTAAATATATGAACCTTTCAGAATCAACATTACTGCTGCATGTGTTCATACAGTTATCACAACAATGTTCCCATTTATAAGAGACACCAAATACATTTTCTACTTCTACGCCTTCATCTTCCAGTACCATCAGGATATACATCAAGAATTCCTGTGCATCTTGCTGGACATCTTGTGTAAACTGTGTACATCCTGAACATACATCTAAAAGATTTCTTACATCAGAAGCACTTTCTATTTTAGTTTTATCATTACTCAGCTTCTCATAAAGGAGACTCAGCAAAGAACAGAATCTTTTTTCATGATTTACTATTATCTGCTCTTGCAAAATTTCAAGATAAAATACAACATTCAGCACTACATTTGTGTAGCAGTTGACACCAGAGCTATTTTCAAAATGACAACCAACAACCTCTTTAACACTGTCCTTTTTCATTTTGCTTGCAGTCACATTACTCTCTTTTTGTTTTCTCTTCTGTACATCCTCATTACAGATATTCTCAAATCTCCTTTTCCTACAAACAACACGTTTTTCAAACACAGGATACTGACCTAAATGAGGAGCATAGCTTCCTCTTAATCTATTATACTCCTTTACACAGTTTGCATCAGCACTAACTTTTGAGTCATCAAAGTCTATCATGAATAAACCAGATATTTTTTTCACGCGTAACAAAGCAACATATGCCATACCTTCTTTAAACACAGTATATCCAATGTTTACAAAAGCACTATCAACAGTTAATCCTTGAGACTTGTGAATAGTTACAGCATATGCTAGAGAAATCGGAAACTGCTTCCTACGTACATATAAGTCTTTCACTAGCAAAAAACAAACTAAACTGAACAACGACTAATGACTTTAACCTTTTCAATCTGATCAAATTTTATTTTTAAGAATTCAATTCCATCTTTTTTCTGATACTTTATAAAACCCACAACTTTACCCATAGCTCCATTCACTATACCTTTTTCTACATCCAAATTACGTCTTAAAATTACTCTACAGTTCATACACACATAAAGATTCTTTTCCAAACCAGCTGTTTTTTAAATGTTTTTCTCCAGAGAATCCAATTTAGTAGCCAATTTGCCTGTCAATATAATAGTTATTCGTTCATGTTGAATTTTATCTACAGCTTCCAGTTTTATGATCTCTTCATTTTCCAATTTCAAAAGTTCTTTATTGAATACAGAGCATTCATGTAGTGTTGGCATTAAGCAGATGACAGTATTTTTTTCAGCAACTTTCTTGTATATTTTCTCTGGAACTATTTGTTCTGTTGGAAACAAATTACTCAGCAATCGACTCTGCAATGCTTTTCTGCCATGTGCTGTGAGTAGTCCAATTCTTATATCTTTCAGAATACTTGCATAGTCCTCATCATTGGCTTGCCTCATATTGGTAATGAGTTCCTTATATTCAAAATATGTCCAAATATTTACATTACCTATACTTCCTAATGACTTGTTCGTGTCTTCATGTGTAAGTGTATGGAATACCGGTTGTCCTTTAACTGGAGTAAGTTGCAAAAGATCCCCAAAAACTATGACGTGTTTTCCTCCAAATAACACGTCATAGTCTGTCTTTAGTATTTGCTGCATTCTTAAATGCACAAAGGCAAGCATTAAGTTTGATACCATGCTTACCTCATCAATAATGAGTACTTTCATTTTCTTCAACACTCTTGAAACTTCCAAGCATGCTTCTCCTGCTAGTTTGTGGTATTGTATTTTGTTATCATGCTCTACTGGTAACATTAGCAAACGATGGAGGGTAACTCCTTTTATGTTATATGCTGCTAACCCAGTTGGAGCAGTAACAACACAAGACAAAATGGAATCCATTTTCTTCTGTAGGTAGCTTCTAATTACATTAATTAAGAAACTTTTTCCAGTTCCTGCTTGTCCACTTACATACATTCTTATTGGTTCAAAAGATGTGCATGAGCACTCTTTATTTTCATGTAGTAATCCGTGATCAATTGTTTTCCTGACTTCTTCATAAATTTGTTTTTGTCCTTCATTCAGTTGCTGCTTCAAATATGTTAAGTCTACTAAATCTTCCTGAGCTTGATTCATAGCTGTTTCCACTTCATTCATGGCTATTGCTGCTTCATTTTCTACTATTGGTTGTCCTAGAGGATCTTGACTGAATGTCCCAGAACTTTGACTGTCTTGAGAACTGTCTCTAGCTACTTCAGCTGCAATTGTTGCTTCTTGTTCAATTTCTTCATTTAACATTTGAACATAAGTTGTGAAAGTACTGCATTCTATGCTGTCTTTGCATGCATTGAAGGAATCTTCATAACTCTGGAATTCTCCAAGTAGTTCGTCCTCTGAACGCCATGGTTTAAACAGCTGCAAAAGTGCCAAGTAGTTAAATTCCTTTTTGTCAGGAGTGTCGCAACTCAGCTTCCGGTGATTTATCAAACTTCCTTTTGTTTGCTCCACCAAACATCCTTCCTCACCACTGACTTTATATTTTCCATTGTTGATATCTTCTGTGGCATTCCGTTTAAAAATGAAGTTCTGCAGCACTTCATACAGACACATGTTCTCAAGGTGATGACTTCTTTGTGGGTAATATGTGTCCAACATGTTTGTTCTTAAAATGTCTGTACTTTCTGGTTCGAACTCTGCTAAATATTCAATTTCTCGAATAGATTTCAGTACCCGATTTCGCATTCCTGCAAGGCCTAAACTTGCCCAAATTATTCTTCTGGATTTCGAGTACAAACTTGCAGATGATAACCTATCTGAGCATTCGTAGGATCCAATTACTCGATGTGATAACATCTTTAAACTGAAACTGTATAGCTTCTTACTGACAGTCTTCTCGTGAGAAATCTCTTCCCACATTTCCTTCAATTCCGTTTTCTCAGATTTAGTGATGTAAGATGTGACATACCGAGCAACAGCAATAGAATTGTCAGCCACATACTGTATATCCATGTTAGCATTCCACATGGATAAAATGACTGGGTTGTAGTCATTTATATATTTTGACTCTTCTTTTCTTCTTAGGTTGTAGGTATTTTTTGGAGATTTTCTTGTAATAGTATGTCGCACAGCTGACATAAAACTGTTTACTCTTCCTTTTGAAAGAACAGGTCGTGGAAATCCAAATCGACATTTTGTGTAGAATTTATCTTTACTCTTGTACTTTCGTCGACAGTATTTTCCACACCTATGATTCTGGAAACGTAAAACTTGCTCTTTTAAGTTTTTCTCTTCTGTGATTTTAGGTATAGCACATGTCGCATATCCTTCAATTAAAGATAAAACTGCATCATCAGAATCTGTTCCAAATTTTGGGGCATCATTGATCCACAACAGCATATGAATATGAGGAGCACCTCTTGCTTGGTACTCTTTTCTCCAAAAGAAATCCACAACTTCTCCAAGAGGTGGATTTTTTTTATTGCAGATGAAGGACATCATAGCCTCAAATCTATGATTGAAATATCTGCAAACATTAACCGGATCCAATGAGCACAATTCTCCTGCTGTCTTGTATTGGATGTTTTCAATATTTGAATTTGCCTCTCGAAGAAAATCCAGTAAATCATCCCAAGCGTACTCAGCACAGCTTAGGGTAAGGAACCATGTAGGAGTTCCTAAATTCCGTAACATACATTTCAATTCTCCATGGCGTCGGTACCAACATTCATTAGTCCCACGCTGACAAGCCATCAAATTGATCAATTGAGATTCCAAATGATCATCTCGCTGTTGCACTTTGTTCATAAAATCCTTTGCAGACACATTATGTAGATGTACTCCAGTTTTTAAAATGTGATTTACTGCATAGGATAGTGCTGATAAGTCACTTTCAAATAAAAGATGGAACAAATAAGGAATACTTTGACGAAATCTTGGATCTTCTGCATATAATCTTGTGGTCCGATACTCAGAAGCAGGAATCTGTACTGGACGTTCATCATATCGTCTACCTTCTCCAGTAGGAAACAGCTGGGGAAAACAACGAGCTTCCAAGCTCTCCTCCCATACACTCACAGGAGTTTCTTTTGCTTTCTTCATCTGGAACAGATCAATAGATATTATTATAACTTTATTGCTTAGTTAAATAAAAACCTTTGCAATCCACTACATTGTACAATGACATAAGCACAAGTAGATAAGCAACACTTTTTATATAAAAAAAAGATTTGATTAAATACGTTAAAAAGTTGCGATATTACCATGAGACTGTACAGGTTCTAAAAGTGACATTCTGTACAGTCAATAAGGTGCATTGAGTAACGTAAAAGTACGGCCTGTCAGGTTTGGAGTCCGTTCTCCATTCGCTCTTACTAAAACAATTTCAAAAGTATGGGGTGATTTCAAGTCCATTTGACCTTACCACTCAGGGGCAGCAACCCAACTAAGTCCATGATCATAATTTCAGTTTTTTGACCCTTTCATTATTCTTTTGCCGGCCTGCTCCATGAACCTTACAAAGGCATAATTTAGCTCCGGGTTGTGTGAATTAAAACTTGCTAAAACTGCGGCTCTGCAGGATCTGATTTCCATTTTGTTCCAAGTTTTCCTTAGGAGGGACCTTCTTTCCTGCATCAGGCTTGTACATATACAGAGAATATGGATTATATCTTCTCTGTGTTTCCCACAAAGGCGACATAGCTGCTGTGTTTGGTCTCTTTTCCACTTCGGCAGGTGACAAAGCAGGTTGGACACACCCAGTCTTAATCTTAAGAAACGAGTTTTAGTATGTGCAGAGGATGGTAAAGTTAGGTACCCCTGGGGAGACAGATTGGAGTACGTGTTGAGAGTTAGCCAACCGTGTGACCTTTTTGCGAGGCATGATTTGTCCTCTACAGAGAGTTTTTTCATACTTATTTTTGCCAATCTTTTAAATTCGCCTTGGCTGATTTGCAAATCCCATGCTTCTATTAAGTTCAAAGTTGCCAGGCCTTTGGCCCAGTATGCATGCCCCAAATGCCATTGGTTTGTGAATATATTAGACCAAAGCTATTGTGCCAAACTCCCGGCTTTGATGACCTTAATTTGTGACAGTTAAAACTCATTAGTCTCGCCAGAGATTGATTGCTGATGCCCAATTCAAGCCTGATCTGTGCTGATGAGGTATTTTTTGGAAGCTTGAACACTGTTCTAAAAATGTTTGCAATTATTGTGTTCAAGTTGCCACTGTCCTGCCCCTTTAGAACCTCGCTTCCATATGATAGGGTGGGAATGACTTTTGCTTGAGCTGTCTGCAGAATAGGGGTAAATGTTGGTCCGAACAGTTTCTTATAGATGGAGCTGAGAGCAAAAGAAAGTGCTACTCCCTTCTTTTTTTGCTCTTCTAGCTGAGTTTTGTAGCCGCCGTTGTTGTTAAAAAAGACACCTAAATATTTTTGACAAGGTGCTTCTTCAATTCTCTCCATGTTTAAAAACCAAGCCATCTTCCGGCGCTTTCCAGGACGCACTGCCAAGATTTTAGTTTTTTTGTTATTTATCTGAAGCTCGTTCCGTATAGAATACTCAGCAGTTGCATCCATTAATCTTTGCAGACCTATTTTTGTGTTGCTTAGAAGGACCAGGTCGTCTGCATATAAGAGGCTTGACAACCGAAAACTGGCAAGTTTGGGAGCATGGGAGTTTATTTTATTTAGTGCCTCAGGAAGGTCTGATAGAAAAAGATTAAAAAGGGTGGGGGCCAAGACACATCCTTGCTTTAGGCCTCTAGATGTTGTTATTCGACGTGATAGTCTTGATCCGTCCCCAATTTTAATCCTGACCCAGGTATCGTGATGCAGCATCTGTATGGCTCTTAATAGGTCGTGTGGTATGCCCAAATTGTAGAGTTTCTGCCAGAGCTTTGCCCTGTTGACATTATCGAATGCGGCTTTATAATCAATAAATCCCATGTAAAGAGATCCTTTGCTTAATTCTGCCTGATCTATCAGACAGGACAGTGACATGAGGTTGACTGATGTTCCTGTATCTTTCATAAAGCCAGTTTGGTTTGGCGGAATTACTTGGATTTCCTCCGCCCAAGCCCGTAGTGAGTTCAACAATTTCCCAGCGAAATACGTTGCTTCATTGTCAATGAGTGGGACCAGTCTGTAGTTCTCAGGGTCTTGCTTATTTCCTCCTTTAAAGATTGGCACCAGGATCGATCCATTCCATACGGGTGGAATAATGTTCTTTTGTAAAATGAAAGAGAACAAGGGAGCTAGCTTTGATGCCCAAAAAACTGGATCCTCTTTATACAAAGCCGGGGGAATGCCTCCTGGGCCGGGGGCACCATCTTGCCTGCCCTTTTTAATCAGTTTTACTATGTCCTCCTCCTGGATTGTTAGTGTTTCAGTGCTGATTAAATGGCTGAGTCTTGATGTTGTTCTGTGGTTGATTGAGCGGGATCAGGATCGGTAAGAGGAGCGACTGTAATGTTGTTGTTGGCCAGCCCAAAGGGCAAGAGTACTTCCTTTCTCGATGCGCCCACCATATTTCCTCGTCGCTGATCATTGGAGACTACTGGTTGGGCACAAAAATTAATATGCAAAAAGAGCTCCACTCCGACTCCAAGATGTTTGAAGCTGCCACTTTTGTGGCATTCCCGCCAATGCCATTAATAGAACAGATCGATAGCGTTTCCCATAACTTCTTTAGAATGAAGAGGATGTATGCTGAAATGTTCATAAATTTCTTCTTCTTTTGACTTATCCACTTTCTCAATTTGCCCAGTTGGTATTCCTATGTCTTCTAGTAAAACTTCTTCTTCTTCATCCATATAAATGGCTTCATACCATTTATTATTTTTTTTCAAATACAAATTTGCTCTTTGTACTTTTCGTACATCCACCAGCTCCTGCCAAATTTTCCTATTCTTTGTAGGTACACCATTAACCAGAATAACTAATGGTTCAGTTTCCAAAGTATCTGCATCAATAGACAACTCTTCCTTTTAAACCTCTTTGTAAATCTGAAGGAGGTAATTTACCTGTTTTGGGCTCCATACGCATTATGGTCTGAAACGGATGGACACATTGAATGAGTATAGACTCATACGTATTTAAATTACTAAGTTCAGGAGGAATATCAACCAATTCTAATTTATTATGTACAGCTCTTGCTGGCATTCTATTTTCTTCTAACTTGTTATAACAGTATTTACAAATACGCTGATCTTCACCCAATTCAAAACAACTTTCCAGAAATATATATGTTGCAAAATCTTTCCACTTATAATTATCTTCCTTTTCACTTTTTTTATACAGATCAACATTCCTTGTTTGAATTTTATAATGGATTCTCCGGCAACAAATACAAGTAATATTGGGTCTTTCATTTGAGATGATAGCAAATTTTGTTATTTCATCTTCAAAATTTTTATTAACAGTAAGTTCTACATTCTCTTCCACATTTTCATCAATAACTGTGTCATTTTCTGCACTTTCTTGTTCTGGACCAAAGTAACAAAACTGAATCTCATCAGTGACCTTCACTACATCTGATACAGATCCACGGAACAGAGCATTATTCAATTCATTTAACTTTAGTGCTGGACTTTTAGCAAAATACAATGTTCTCACAAACTTTCTCATTTCAGTATGATGAACATCCAACATCCTAAAATGGTGAAAAACATTTTGACACACTTTCCTAGATAGACAAGCTAGAGAATGTCCTTGCAAACCAGCATTCTCTCTCACTCTGCATGGGTCTAGTCTTTGAAGCACCTTAATCTTCTGTTTAACGCTCTTTTTACTATATTCTCTTAGGAAGTCACGTAATTTATTAATAGATTCCTGTCGCACAGTGCAAATACTACTACAATTCCAAGTGTACACTGGGGCTTTAGGACGTCTACCCATAACCTCATCAGCCACCACTTCTTCCTCATTTCTTGGAACCATTTTCTCCTTTTCCATTACACAACCATCCTTAACTTCATATGCTCTACCATTGGTGTCAACTGCATGCAACAAACTATTAGTCTGAAGATAACTCTCTTCATTAAAAAAAATGGTTCAGTCCTTGAACTATGCTTCCATTCTCCTAAGAACACTTTACAAAAGTTATTTTTTTTTCACTTCTCTTTTCCTTTTGCTTTGTGACTTCATTGCATTGACTAATTTATCTAATCTACGCATCCTGTTCAAAATGAAAATGAATAGTTTTTTTTAATTTCTAATGCCTTTGTAACAATACTTTCAATAAATTTCTTTTTCTTATAAAATTTGGTTTTCTTCTTATATTTTTTCACATCCTTTAGCAAATTTAACATCACTCTTCTCTGAAACATTTTTCGACGAATGTTTTTAAAATCTATTTTTCGTGTTAAGTCACTCTTTCTTACTTCTGAGTCTACATTAGCATTTTGTTTTTGCTGTCGACTCTGTTGTTGTTTTGTACTTGAAACACTGTTTGAATTTATCTTTCGATCATTTTTTTTTTTTGAAGATATTTTTTAAAAATTCTTTAGTCTGCTTACCAGAAGTTTTTTTCTGTTTTCCAACACGAGCTTCTCCTCCTATTTTTTTTTACCAGTTGTGTTCAAATATAATTGTTGTTGCTTTTCTTTTATCTTTCTTGACTTTATAGGCATCTTTAAATGTTTTCACTGTTGCTCAACAATACCTGCAAGAAACTAAAAAAAAATTCCTTTATTTAATTTTAATTCATTACAATTTTTTTTGAGCTTTTCAAATCCTATCACATGAGCTGACCCTTTCCTACGACTCCAAGTCTTACAAAACAAGAGAAACATGAATTAAATCTCTGACAACAATTCCTGTGTACACACAGACTCATGGTGTGATTCTAGGCAGAAAACGATATTTGTTTTGCAATTTCAAAGCACATTTAATACTTTAGAGGAGCAAGTAATAATTACTGTGACAGCCTGACACATTTTTCTTTTTTTTAAGAGAAGCAGAAAAGACCACATGTCCTTACAGCTATTTAAGACCATGACCATGTGTTATAGGGTGAGTGATTAGACTAGAGCAAAGGAAATGAGCCTTGGTGATGTTTAATCTTTTTGCGTTACACACTGCTTTCTGAAACACCACACAGAGCTGAGTAGTACGCATGGGAGTGTAGGAGAAGCTGCTGCGTGTGTGCAAAAACTATGTTTCTGGAGACTGTGTATTCTCAGTTGCAAGAGAGATCTGCATGGAAACTTGCACAACTGCATGAAGAGTGCAGACATGTGTATAAGAGTAGATGTGTGCTAAGGGTTAATTGGACTTTTAAACATGTATGAACAACCTCACCCATTACAAGATTGGTTGCAAAATATAACCTGTTGATTTCAAATGTGTTAGCATTTGCCTCTCATTTTTGAGATAGTGATTTCTGCTGAGTGCTAACCAACACATTTGAAGAAAACAAGCTGGCCTTTTCCTGACAGTGCAAGTTTTACAGAACAACAACAACACAAATTAAATCCCTGACAACAATTCCCGTGTGCACACTGTCTCATGGTGTGATTCTAGGCAGAAAGCGATATTTCCTTTGTGAATTTGAAAGCACATTTAGTACTGTGGAGGAGCAAGTGATAATTACTGTGACAGCCTGACACATTTTTCAAATATTTTAGACAAGCAGAAAAGAGCACAGGTCCTAACAGCTCCTTGAGACCATGACCATGTGTTACAGGGTGAGTGATTAGACTAGAGCAAAGCAAATGAGCCTTGATGACGTTGAATGTGTTTGCGTTACACACTGCTATCTGAAACACAACACAGAGCTGAGTATTACACATGGGAGTGTAGGAGAAGCTGCTGCATGTGTGCAAAGAGTGTGTTTCTGGAGACAGTGTATTGTTAGTTGCAAGAGAGATCTGCATGGAGACTTGCACAACTGCATGAAGACTGCACATATGTGTGTAAGAGTACTTGTTTGATAAGGGTTAAATGGGTGTCTAAGAGTACATGTGTGGTAAGGGTTAATTGGAGTTTTGAACATGTAGGAACTACCTCACCCATTACAAGATTTGAAGGACAACCTACCTTATTGTTTTGAAATGTGTTATCATTTGCCTCTCATTTTTAACATAGTGATTTATGCTGAGTGCTAACCAACACATTTGAAGAAAACAAGCTGGCCCTTTCCTGAAAGTGCAAGTTTTACAGGACAACAGCAACACAAATTAAATCCCTGACAACAATTCCTGTATGCACACAGACTCATGGTGTGATTGTAGGCAGAAAGCAATATTTTCTTTGTGATTTTGAAAGCACATTTAGTACTGTGGAGGAGCAAGTGATAATTACTGTGACAGCCTGACACATTTTTCTTATATTTTAGAGAAGCAGAAAAGACCACATATCCTTACAGCTATTTGAGACCATGACCATGTGTTACAGGGTGAGTGATTAGACTAGAACAAAGGAAATGAGCCTTGGTGACGTTGAATCTGTTTGCGTTACACACTGCTATCTGAAACACCACACAGAGCTGAGTAGTACGCACGGGAGTGTAGGAGAAGCTGCTACATGTATGCAAAAAGTGCATTTATGGAGACTGTGTATTGTCAGTTGCAAGAGAGATGTGCATGGAGACTTTTACAACTGCATGAAGACTGCACATATGTGTGGAAGAGTACTTGTTTGATAAGGGTTAAATGGAGTTTTGTACATGTAGGAACTACCTTACCCATTACAAGATTGGAAGGAAAATCTACCCTGTTGATTTCAAATGTGTTAGCATTTTCCTCTCATTTGTGAGATCATGATTTCTGCTGAGTGCTAGCCATCACACTTTAATAAAATAAGCTGGCCCTTTCCTAAAAGTGCAAGTTTTACAGTACAACAGCAACACAAATTAAATCTCTGACAACAATTCCTGTGTGCACACTGTCTCATGGTGTGATTCTAGGCACAAAACAGTATTTCTGGGTTATACCAGTCCACCTTAACTTATGGTAGACATACTCCATACTATCTTTCAATTTCAAGGCACTTAAATATCTTTCTTAACATAAAATGTAAAACACAACTTTTAATTTGTTAGGAAAATGTACCATGCTAATTTCAAATGTGTTTGCATTTCCCTCTCATTTTTAACACAGTGATTTCTGCTGAATGCTAACCAACACATTTGAAGAAAACAAGCTGGCCCTTTCCTGAAAGTTCAAGTTTTACAGGACAACAGAAACACAAATTAAATCTCTGACAACAATTCCTGTGTGCACACAGACTTATGGTGTGATTCTAAGCACAAAGCGATATTTTCTTTGGCAATTTGAAAGCACATTTAGTACTATGGTGGAGCAAGTGATAATTACTGTTACAGCCTGACACATTTTCCTTCTATTTTAGACAAGCAGAAAAGAGCACATGTCCTAACAGCTCCTTGAGACCATGACCATGTGTTACAAAAACAAGCTGCCCCTTTCCTGTGAGTGCAAGGGTAATAGAGCAAGACCAACACAAATTAAATCTCTGATAACAATTCCTTTGTGCACACTGTCTCATGGTGTGATTCTAGCCAGTAAACAGTATTCCTAGGTGATACCAGTACACCTTAACTTACAGTGAAGACATACTCCATAATATCTAACATGTTGAAGGCACTTAAATATCTTCCTAAACATAAAATGTAAAACACAACTTTTAAAGTGGTAGGAAAATGTACCATGCTATTTTCAAATTTGTTTGCATTTACCTCTCATTTGTGAGTAACTGATTTCTGCTGAATGCTAACCACCACAGTTTAAGAAAACAAACTGCCCCTTTTCTACGAGTGCAAGGTTAACAGAACAAGAGCAACACAAATTAAATCTCTGACAACAAATCCTGTGTGCAAACAGACTCATGATGTGATTCTAGGCACAAAACAGTATTCCTCTGTGATACCAGTACACCTTAACTTACAGTGAAGACACACTCCATAATATCTTACAAGTTCAAAGCAGTTAAATATCTCCTAAAACACAAAATGTAAAACACAACTTTAAATGAAGAATGACAATTCTAATATTTTATCAAAAATCACCACACACATCCCCTCTCAAACTCATAACTCACCTTTAAAATTAGTTAGTTGTGAAAGAAATGTGGCACTCAAACAGCAGATTATCAGAGCCAGAATCTCAGAGCTGTACACCTCTCTCCTCTCACCAGAACCAGTAAATGGCAATGTTTCCCTCTCTTTTTTCACACATATACATGTTAATGTAAAATCACAGTCCTTCCCACATTTTTTCAAATGGAATCACACATTTCTATTGGTTACAACTTTCAACCCCTTTCCAAATCATCCCTTCCCCCAACATGACTTCTGCCTGCTACCATAGCAACAGCTCATGGAACACTGGTGTGAGCAGAGAGGTCATAAGTTCAGCACACATTGTTTCTATTCCAAAGAGCAAGACTGCTTGACTTTTCAAACCTAACAGCAAATCCAAAGAAATGTTCTTTTGGAGCACATTTTTCTGTACCAATCCAAAACATGCTTTTAAAAATGTAAACATACAGCCTAGTTTTAACTGTAAAATTGTTTGAATCAGCCAATGAGTTCTTTAAAAAAAAAAAAATTATGCCTCCATTTTTCAACTGTCTTTATTTTCATACTCCCATTCTACTGAAAGACACCTCCTGAGTGCATCCTGTTCTCCTTGAAAGATGTTCACAGTGTGGATTGTAGGTCACAGCTATGTCTTCTGGAGTGAAAAATTTGCAGAAAAAAGAGGTATTGTAAAAGACCTTGCTTTGCCAAATGTAGACATTAAATGGATTGGTCAGAGAGGGTTAAAGTGGCACCAATTAATGCCTTTGGTGAAAACCTTTCTACATCTCCCACAGCCTAACCTTATTATTGTGCACTGTGGTGGAAATGACCTAGGCACTTTAACTGGGGTAGGTCTGGAAATGATTATTAAGGACACCTTTGTGCAATTGATGTCACTTTTTCCACAAACTGCCTTTGTATATTCTAATATATGCCAAAGGCAAAAGTGGAACTGGTCCAACCAATTTTGTCCGCAGATTGACAAAGCAAGAAAGCACGTCAATAAGTCTGTTTCTGCTTTCCTCAGAGACTATGGTATGGGTTCTATATACCACAATAACTTGCGTTACAACATGCAAGACATTTATAGAGGAGACGGTGTACATTTCAATGATGAAGGGAACAGAGTCTTCCTCTTGAACTTCAGACTCTGCATCGGTACTTACTTGTAGGTACCAAAAAAACACTCAATAAACACATGGGCTCTTTTTAGAGCCACCTAATATCTAAACTCTTAAACTTGATTTTTATTTCTATTTTTTTTAATATTTTTTTTCGGGTGCGCGCAGAGTGCGCGCACCCCGCGATGTTTTTTAAAAAAAATGTAATCTTTTTTTTTGCCCTTCGTGGTCCTACTGTGACCCCCTGACAATGGCTAGGGGGTCAAGAACTTCCTACTCTGCCCCCTATTCACGTTCTCCTCCTTTCCTTTTCAATGCGACAGACAAAATGGCGGCCAACGCTTTCTGATTTCCACCGATTCGAATGTTTACTGACATCTAACAACCAATCAGAATTACGCTCGCCCACAGCAGGGTGCGCGCACAGGGCTTGCACAGTGCGCGCACCTGTAACGCCCTGAACGTCTCAGGATCGTTTAACAGACACGATAATGAGGACGCAACCACTTGTGAAGGGTTAGTTATTTTAATGAAGGCAAAAATAATACAAAGAATAAACAAAAGTTATAGTCACTGGAATCCTCCAGGCTAAGTACGTTACCAGCCCACCGCACGGATGGTCCTAACCGTCCTCTGCATATACGCCGATCCCGGCGTATGCCAACAGAGGGCAGAAATGAAATGGCCGACAATGCCAATCGGTAGGCTGTGAGGGGCACGAAGAGTGTTGGGGAGAATTGAGGAGTCAGGGAAACACCCAGCCGGGGTCTCTACCTGAAGGGAGCAGCCGCTCAACCTCTTCCTCAGACTGCACCGGGACGCGGAGTCACCTCCTGGTGATGCGTCACCGATACCCCAATCAAAAGCAAGAAGACTGAACCGAGAGCAGCCGCTCGATCGATCCTGTGGACTTCCGAGTCTGTAACGCGGCAAACACCTCCTGGTGTGCGTTACAGCTGGCAGTCCCTGTATCTCTGGTCGGGCTGGGAGTTACGACTCCAACCAGCAAAAGCGCCACTGCGCTTTGACTCAGCCGAGTCAAAAAGCGAAGCTCAATGGTTGACCGGTAGAGCTTCCGGGTCCTTCACAGGTGACGATGGGGCAAGACACGGCCCAGGGAGTAACGACTCGACCTACCTCCGTTCTTGCCTTACTGGAGCACCACTCCGGAACACTGCTCTTCACGAAGCAGGTACGTCGGTGTAAACACAATATCCGACAGCGTTGTACCTCCCGGTTCCTCCCTTTATAGGGCGTGTTTTCCTTGAGTTATGTAACAGCTCTCCTGTTTACATAAGGGCGTGTTTTCCTTGAGTTATGTAACAGCTCTCCTGTTTACATAAGGGCGTGTTTTCCTTGAGTTATGTAACAGCTCTCCTGTTTACATAAGGGCGTGTTTTCCTTGAGTTATGTAACAGCTCTCCTGTTTACATAAACTCTCAACCGCTAAGCATCCTGGGAGATGTAGTCCGTGTTCGCTAGTTACCGTTTTCTTCCCCTCGCATGACAGGAATTCTTGACAGCACCCTACGCGCGTATAAATATTGATATGCTTTTAAATGCTATTTTCTCTGTAAATACTGAACAGATTTACACCAGACCTGCGAAAGGCACTTCCTTGACCTTATGGCTAACTCTCTGCCAAATTTCAAGTAATTCTGTTCAGCCGTTCGGGCTGTAGCTGCGACTAAAGGTCCTATGGGAAAATGCAAGGGGAAAACGTGTTTTGGGACCCCCCTTTTTTCTCAGCCCCCGCTTGACGAATCCCCCCGAGACTTTCAGGGTAGGAGCTGAGCAGAGCGCCCCATTAGTTTTGAAAATTTCACGTGGATTCATCAACCGGTGCCAAAGTTATTCAAAATAGAATTTTCAGATTTCCTATGGAAACATGGTCCTAACTATAACTTTCTACTGGCGACTGCCAGTAGATAATATATATATATATATATATATATATTCACTGAAAAAACCATGGGTTTCACACACGTTATAGTTAGGAATTAGCATTTAAAAAACCTTAGAAATTCAGTGAAAAAACCATAGGTTTCACACACGTTATAGTTAGGACTTAGCATTTAAAAAACCTTAGAAATTCAGTGAAAAAACCATAGGTTTCACACACGTTATAGTTAGGAATTAGCATTTAAAAAACCTTAGAAATTCAGTGAAAAAACCATAGGTTTCACACATGTTATAGTTAGCTGGACATTTTACTCGTAAAAAACCATTGAAATTGCCCCGTTATAGTTAGTTCAGCTAACTATAACTCGCGCGCCCGCAATGCACTGCTGATGACGTCACATATTACATCACTCATGACATGGTCAGTGACATCACTCATGACATCACTGATGACATCTCAAATGACATCACTGATGACATCATCCTTGTGATAGAGTGGCAGACCTCCTCTCACCCTAATATAACCTTTGATACACACATACAAAAATAGAGACTAAAATTTACAAAAGAATGGACATACCAATAACAGTTACAACAACCTCTTCAGTAATTCTAAGATCCACATACACATCCATTCATTCACCAACAGTTCAATACAGTCACTCATACATGTACTCACTTATCATATGTACTCATACACCTATACATCCTGTTACACAATGCCACTTATCCATAGAGCTACTCACACACATAGTCACTCATGCTAATAAAGAATCAAACATACATTTACTTGCATATACAGTTATACACACACCACCACACTTACTTCTACAGAAACTTACACATACTTAGTCTTTTAAACAATCACTTATAGAAACACATACTTATTCATACAGGAACTCTTCCAATGTCTCACTCTCACATATACTCACTTATATACACCAATAGTCAGATATAGTAGTTTAAAACATATGTAGTTACTCATAGAGACACTATTGAGACAGTCATTCACTCACTAACACACCCATACACACACTCATCCACCCATGCAGTCCTGCACACATGCTCTGATCAACACATACAAACAGTGAGTCAATCATTCATGCACCTATGCACTACGTAATACCCCCCACCGAACCATGCAGACACTCAGACTGATACTCAAAAAACCAACTAATATCCTATATAGACACCCATGTAGATACTCACCAACCCATGCAGCCACTTATACACAAAGTGAGAGACTGATACAGATATTTATATATTTAAACATTACTCACTAAGCCATGTATTCACTATGATACACTTAATCAGTCAGTTACACAATCAATTTTTCAAAAATAAATCATCCATTTAGACAGTAATATACCCATTTATTCTTCTATCGACCTTGAGATATACATATATAAAACATATTTAATTTTCAGAAAAACACACATTCACTGGATGGTGTCATCAGTGATGTCATTTGAGATGTCATCAGTGATGTCATGAGTGATGTCACTGACCATGTCATGAGTGATGTAATATGTGACGTCATCAGCAGTGCATTGCGGGCGCGCGAGTTATAGTTAGCTGAACTAACTATAACGGGGCAATTTCAATGGTTTTTTATGAGTAAAATGTCCAGCTAACTATAACATGTGTGAAACCTATGGTTTTTTCACTGAATTTCTAAGGTTTTTTAAATGCTAATTCCTAACTATAACGTGTGTGAAACCTATGGTTTTTTCACTGAATTTCTAAGGTTTTTTAAATGCTAAGTCCTAACTATAACGTGTGTGAAACCTATGGTTTTTTCACTGAATTTCTAAGGTTTTTTAAATGCTAATTCCTAACTATAACGTGTGTGAAACCCATGGTTTTTTCAGTGAATTTGCAAGGTTTTTTAAATGCTTTTTTTTGTTGTTTTTTTTCTTCTATTTTTTTAAACATATTTTTATTTTAATTTTCTTACCTTTTATAAAGACTATGATTAAATTTTTAAAATTCTTTAATATGTTTTTTTTAATATATTTTTTAAAATAAACATGTAAAATTTATTTGCAGTACTTTTTTCCTATTTTTTTTATTATTTTTTTAGTACGCGTACCGTAAGCTCACGTTAAGCGTACGGTTTACGCAACGTCCGTAATTTTTCTACGCTGCTTGCGTATAGTTATGCAATTTGCATAGCCGCGCGTACTCCGCATGGGACGCCTGCGCGCGTACGCTACACGCGCACGTTACGCGGAAGTGTCGGGTAGTGACTGTTATGCGCATGCGCGCAAGCGCGTGTCTTTTTTACGCGCATGCGCACTTTTGCCGTAAGCGTACCGTAAGCGTACCGTAAGCGTACGGTAGGTCATGTGATCATGAAACACAACTTTTGATTGGTTGAAACTACTTTCAGTTCTAGAACTCTCCTACACCACACCCATTCCCCTCATTTCTGCTTGTGATCCCTTAGGAGAAGGAGCTGGGTTGTCTTTGTGATACGATGGCAGAACAGCAGAGCTCTTCTGAGAGTGAGGCTAGCACTAGCAGCACTGTCTTGAGGCAGAGAGCGAGGAAACAAAAGCCCTCTTATGTATGGGATTATTTTACTTTTCCTGAAGGCCAGCAAAAGGTGAATGCACCCTTAGTAACTTGCAGGCTGTGTCAGCGTGTACTTTCTAGAGGTAATCCTGACAGGAAGTATTCCTTTGGGAATCATACCATGAAGAGACACCTCAAGGATGTACACAAAAGGACACATGGTCATCTTTTTGGAGGTAACTCTTCAGAAAGACAAGCAAGTACATCCACAGCAGCTCAGCCTGGACCATCATCTGCAGAGCTGACTCCTTCTTCTGCAGGTCAGGTGAGCCCTTCATCTGTGGGGGGAGAATCTCCTTTTGCTGGCCCTCTGGAAATGAACCCTCGATTTCGAAGGGTTGATATTCGATGCACCTTTTGTCAAGATCTAATTTGCCATAGGGAGACCAGTGTTTCCCTAGTGAACAACAAAATAGATCAGCACATTTGTCGCTTTGAATAATTTTCCCATTCTTTCTTTCCTCTGTCCCTGCATGAACACAACGGTTCTTTTAAGAGCCAACCTTATCTTTCATCTTTTTTTTACATATGTTTTTAAAAACTTTTTTTTTTTTTTTTTACCGTACGCGTACGGTGTGCGTACTTTTTTTTTTTTTTTTAAAAACACTAAAAATCAATTATCACATTACAAGGTCCTTGAGAGACTACAATTATTATTATTGACTTACCATACCCACTCAAAAAAATATTTATTCATTTGTTTTTTAAAAAAATAGCTTTAAAAATGGTTCTAGTTTTCGAAAATTTTCTATATCAATCTGAAAAAAAGAAAAAAGTATTAATATTTTTAAAACATTTTATAATACAGTACACATATTTACATATTTTTCAAAAAATATTTTTGCCTTATTTTTGCTGTTTTCAGAATATATTGCATTTCACTATAAATTGTGAAAGCAATTGCATTCATCATTTTACAGCGGGCAAAAAAAAATAACAATCACAAAGATTGTAATAAAAAAGCCCAGAATCTCTTTTTTCTTAAACTTAACATTATAGAAATGCATAATATTCTAAAAAAATATCATCTAATACCAATAGTTATTTCTTTAAAATACCGTCTGATATGTTTGTTTCAGAAGTATAATCACAGTATTATATCTCAAATAACTCCACAATACATCTGATTCCATTTCCTTTAGGCCAAATAGTAATTTTAAAATTTTTTTGGGAATAAATTTCCAACAGTAATCCAATACAATTCTAAAGTTTAATTTGTCCAGATGCCTTAGTGATGCTGAATGTATTTGCATTACAGACTGAAACCTGAAAACCCCACTCGCTTGTAAATACTGTGCATGATTATACATGGCAAGCAGATGGGTGTGTGCTAAGAGTCTGCTTCTTCCCCCCAAAAATCGCTCCCCCTTTTTCCTACTAATGCAACTGTGAAATCACCAGAAAAAAACGCAATAAATCTCTGCCTATAATTCCTCTTTGCACACAGAGTCATGTTTTCACATTAGTCCCAAAACGAAATTTCTTTGCCAATTTGAAAGCACACTTACTGCTCTTTTTTTTTTGGCAAGTGAAAATCACTTTTACAGACTGACACATTATGAAACCACTTTTTTGATTTTCTTAAATGCACATGTCCAAACTGCTTTTTCAGACCACCACCATGTGTAACCTGGGTGGCTGCCTACACTCCAGCAAGGGCAACCAGCCTTAGTGATGCTGAATGTATTTGCATTACAGACTGAAACCTGAAAACCCCACTCGCTTGTAAATACTGTGCATGATTATACATGGCAAGCAGATGGGTGTGTGCTAAGAGTCTGCTTCTTCCCCCAAAAAATCGCTCCCCCTTTTTCCTACTAATTCAACTGTGAAATCACCAGAAAAAAACGCAATAAATCTCTGCCTATAATTCCTCTTTGCACACAGAGTCATGTTTTCACATTAGTCCCAAAACGAAATTTCTTTGCCAATTTGAAAGCACACTTACTGCTCTTTTTTTTTGGCAAGTGAAAATCACTTTTACAGACTGACACATTATGAAACCACTTTTTTGATTTTCTTAAATGCACATGTCCAAACTGCTTTTTCAGACCACCACCATGTGTAACCTGGGTGGCTGCCTACATTCCAGCAAGGGCAACCAGCCTTAGTGATGCTGAATGTATTTGCATTACTGAGTCCAACCTCAAACCCTTAAACTATTCTTTTTTTTTCCAGTACACCTTAATTTATTGTGAAAACATAGTCCATATTATTTTACATGTTCCTCACATTTAAATTTCTCCCAAAACAGAAAATGATAAACGCAACTTCAACAAAAAGAATTTCCATTTCTATTATTCATTTCTTAAGTTACCACATACATCCCCTCTCAAACTCATAACTCACCTTTAAAATTAGTTAGTTGTGAAAGAAATGTGGCACTCAAACAGCAGATTATCAGAGCCAGGATCTCTGTTGTGTTCACCTCTCTCCTCTCAGCAGAACCAGATAATGGCAAACTTTCCCTCTATTTTTCCACACATATACATGTAAGTTTCAAATCTCAGTGCTTCCCCCTTTTTTTCAAATGTAATCACACATTTCTATTGGTTGAAAACCAACCCTTTTCCAAAAGTACCCTGCCCCCAACTTGACCTCTGCCTAGTACCCTTCCCCCAACTTGACTTCTGCCTGCTACCATAGCAACAGCTCATGGAACACTGCTGTGTGGAGTTAGGTCAGAAGTTCGCCACACAATGTTTCAATTCCACAGAGCAAGAGTGCTTGACTTTTCAAACCTAACAGCAAATCCATAGTACTGTTCTTTGGTAACACATTTTTTTGTACCAATACAAAACATGCTTCTATTAATTTACACATACAGCCTAGTTTTTATTCTAGAATGGTATGAAACAGCCAATCAGTTCTTTTTGTTTTGAAAAAAATATGTATGCCTCCATTTCCAAACTGTCTTTCTTTTCATATTGCCATTCTACTGAAAGACACCTCCTGAGTGCATCCAGTTCTCCTTTGAAGATGTTCACAGTGTGGATTGTAGGGCACAGCTATGTCTTCTGGAGTGAAAAGTTTGCAGAGAAAACAGATATGGTGAGAGACCTTGCTTTGCCAAATGTAGACATTAAATGGATTGGTCAGAGAGGGTTAAAGTGGCACCAATTGATGCCATTGGTGAAATCCTTCATGCAAATCCAACACCCTGACCTCATAATAGTGCACTGTGGTGGCAATGACCTAGGCACTTTGACTGGGGTAGGTCTGGAAATGCTTATGAAGGACACCTTTGCACAACTGTTTTCACTTTTCCCTAAAACTGCCTTTGTGTTTTCCAACATATGCCAAAGGCAAAAATGGAACTGGTCCAATCATTTCTGTCCGCAGATTGACAAAGCAAGAAAGCACGTCAACAAATCTGTTTCTGCTTTCCTCCGTGACTATGGTATGGGTGCCATTTACCACAACAACTTGCGTTATGACATGCAAGACATTTATAGAGGAGATGGTGTGCACTTCAATGATGAAGGGAACAGAGTCTTCCTTTTGAACCTTAGACTCTGCATCGGTTCTTACTTGTAGGTACCACTAAAAAAATGACTTCATAAACACAACAGCTCTTTTTAGAGCTCCCTAATATCTAAACTCTTAAATCTGCATTTCATTTATTTATTATTTTTTTTTTTTACCGTACGCGTACCCCGTGATTTTTTTAAAAATCAATAAATGTTTTTTTTGTACTTTTCTGTCCTTCTTTGACCCCCTTACAAATGTTAGGGGGTCTGTAACTCTCCTCATTGCCCCCTTTTCTTGTTTTCACTCTTTTTTTTATGAGTGAAACACACAAAATGGCGGCCGCCGCTTCCTGGTTTCGGCCGATTCGAATGTTTACTAAGATCTAAGGGCCAATCAGAATCTCGCTCGCGCACGCCATTTTTCTTCCGTACGCTTACCGTAAGCTCACCGTACGCGTACCCCGTGATTTTTTTAAAAAACAATAAATGTTTTTTTTGTACTTTACAGTCCTTCTTTGACCCCCTCACAAATGTAAGGGGGTCTGTAACTCTCCTCATTGCCCCCTTTTCTTGTTTTCACTCTTTTTTTTCAGAGTGAAACACACAAAATGGCGGCCGCCGCTTCCTGGTTTCGGCCGATTCGAATGTTTACTAAGATCTAAGGGCCAATCAGAATCTCGCTCGCGCACGCCATTTTTCTTCCGTACGCTTACCGTAAGCTCACTGTACGCGTACCCCGTGATTTTTTTAAAAAACAATAAATGTTTTTTTTGTACTTTACAGTCCTTCTTTGACCCCCTCACAAATGTAAGGGGGTCTGTAACTCTCCTCATTGCCCCCTTTTCTTGTTTTCACTCTTTTTTTTCAGAGTGAAACACACAAAATGGCGGCCGCCGCTTCCTGGTTTCGACCGATTCGAATGTTTACTAAGATCTAAGAGCCAATCAGAATCGCGCTCGCGCACGCCACCGTACGCGTACGGTAAGCGTACGGTAAGCGTACCGTAAGCGGGCTCAGATATACATATTGATTTAAAGGCTATTTTCTCAGAATCTACTGAACAGATTTACACCAAACCTACAAAAGGCACTTCCTTGACCTAGGGACTACCTCTCTGCCAAATTTCGAGTAATTCTGTTCAGCCGTTCGGGCTGTAGCTCGTTCTAAAGGTCCTATGGAAAAATGCATGGGAAAAACGCGTTTTGGGACCCCCCTTTTATCTCAGCCCCCGCTTGACGAATCCCCCCGAGACTTTCAGGGTAGGAGCGGAGCGTAGCGCCCCACCTATTTTGAGAAATTTGCGAGGATTCGTCGACCGGCGCCAAAGTTATTCCAAATAGAATGTTGTGGATTTCCTATGGAAAAGGGGTCCTAACTATAACTACCTACTGGCGACCGCCAGTAGGTAATATATATATATATATATATATATATATATATATATATATATATATATATATATATATATATATATTACCTACTGGCGGTCGCCAGTAGGTAGTTATAGTTAGGACAACGTTTCCATAGGAAATCCGCAACATTCTATTTTGAATAACTTTGGCGCCGGTCGACGAATCCTCGCGAATTTTTCAAAATAGATGGGGCGCTACGCTCCGCTCCTTCCCTGAAAGTCTCGGGGGGATTCGTCAAGCAGGGGCTTAGATAAAAGGGGGGTCACAAAACGCGTTTTTCCCATGCATTTTTCCATAGGACCTTTAGACAGGGCTACAGCCCGAACGGCTGAACAGAATTACTTGAAATTTGGCAGAGAGGTAGTCCTCAGGTCAAGGAAGTGCCTTTTGTAGGTTTGGTGTAAATCTGTTCAGTAGATTCTGAGAAAATAGCCTTTAAATCAATATATATATCTGAGCCAGCTTACGGTGCGCTTACGGTACGCTTACCGTACGCGTACGGTGGCGTGCGCGAGCGCGATTCTGATTGGCTCTTAGATCTTAGTAAACATTCGAATCGGTCGAAACCAGGAAGCGGCAGCCGCCATTTCGTGTGTTTCACTCAGAAAAAAAATGAGTGATAACAAGAAAAGGGGGCAAGGAGGAGAGTTACAGACCCCCTAACATTTGTAAGGGGGTCAAAGAAGGACAGAAAAGTACAAAGAAAACATTTATTGATTTTAAAAAAAATCGCGGGGTACGCGTACGGTAAGCGTACGGTAAAAAAAAATAAAAAAAAAAAAATGAAAAGCAGATTTAAGTGTTTAGATATTAGGGGGCTCTAAAAAGAGCCGTTGTGTTTATGAAGTGATTTTTAAGTGGTACCTACAAGTAAGTACCGATGCAGAGTCTAAGGTTCAAGAGGAAGACTCTGTTACCTTCATCATTGAAGTGCACACCATCTCCTCTATAAATGTCTTGCATGTCGTAACGCAAGTTGTTGTGGTAAATGGAACCCATACCATAGTCACGGAGGAAAGCAGAAACAGATTTGTTGACGTGCTTTCTTGCTTTGTCAATCTGTGGACAGAAATGATTGGACCAGTTCCATTTTTGCCTTTGGCATATGTTAGAAAACACAAAGGCAGTTTTAGGGAAAAGTGAAAACAGTTGTGCAAAGGTGTCCTTCATAAGCATTTCCAGACCTACCCCAGTCAAAGTGCCTAGGTCATTGCCACCACAGTGCACTATTATGAGGTCAGGGTGTTGGTTTTGGATGAAGGATTTCACCAATGGCATCAATTGGTGCCACTTTAACCCTCTCTGACCAATCCATTTAATGTCTACATTTGGCAAAGCAAGGTCTCTCACCATACCTGTTTTCTCTGCAAACTTTTCACTCCAGAAGACATAGCTGTGTCCTACAATCCACACTGTGAACATCTTCAAAGGAGATCTGGATGCACTCAGGAGGTGTATTTCAGTAGAATGGTAAAAAGAAATGAAAGACAGTTTGGAAATGGAGGCATACATATTTTTTTTATAAAAAAAAGAACTGATTGGCTGTTTCATACCATTCTACACTAAAAACTAGGCTGTATGTGTAAATTTATAGAAGCATATTTTGTATTGGTGCAGAAAAATGTGTTACCAAAGAACAGTACTATGGATTTGCTGTTAGGTTAGAAAAGTCAAGCACTCTTGCTCTGTGGAATTGAAACATTGTTTGGCGAACTTCTGACCTAACTCCACACAGCAGTGTTCCATGAGCTGTTGCTATGGTAGCAGGCAGAAGTCAAGTTGGGGGAAGGGTACTAGGCAGAAGTCAAGTTGGGGGAAGGGTACTTTTGGAAAAGGGTTGGTTTTCAACCAATAGAAATGTGTGATTACATTTGAAAAAAAGGGGGAAGCACTGAGATTTGAAATTAACATGTATATGTGTGGAAAAATAGAGGGAAAGTTTGCCATTATCTGGTTCTGCTGAGAGGAGAGAGGTGTAAAGAAGAGAGATCCTGGCTCTGATAATCTGTTGTTTGAGTGCCACATTTCTTTCACAACTAACTAATTTAAAAGGTGAGTTTAGAGTTTGAGAGGGGATGTATATGGTAAATTAAGAAATGAATAATAGAAATGCAATTCCTTTTGTTGAAGTTGTGTTTATTATTTTCTGTTTTGGGAGAAATTTAAATGTGAGGAACATGTAAAATAATATGGACTATGTTTTCACGATAAATTAAGGTGTACTGGTATAAAAAAAGAATAGTTTAAGGGTTTGAGGTTGGACTCAGTAATGCAAATACATTCAGCATCACTAAGGCTGGTTGCCCTTGCTGGAGTGTAGGCAGTCACCCAGGTTACAAATGGTGCTGGTCTGAAAAAGCAGTTTGGACATGTGCTTTTTAAAAAATCTGAAAAGTGGATTCATAATGTGTCAGTCTGTAAAAGTGATTATCACTTGCCAAAAAAAAGAGTAGTAAGTGTGCTTTCAAATTGGCAAAGAAATTTCGTATTGTGACTAATGTGAAAACATGACTCTGTGTGCAAAGAGGAATTACAGGCAGAGATTTATTGCGTATTGCTCAGGTGATTTCACAGTTGCATTAGATGGAAAGGGGGAGCCATTTTTTGGTGCAGAAGCAGACTCTTAGCACACACCCAGGTCCTTACATGTGGAATCATGCACAGTATTCACAAGCAAGTGGGGTTTGAGGTTTCAGTCAGTAATGCAAATACATTCAGCATCACTAAGGCTGGTTGCCCTTGCTGGAGTGTAGGCAGTCACCCAGGTTACAAATGGTGCTGGTCTGAAAAAGCAGTTTGGACATGTGCTTTTAAAAAAATCTGAAAAGTGGATTCATAATGTGTCAGTCTGTAAAAGTGATTATCACTTGCCAAAAAAAGAGTAGTAAGTGTGCTTTCAAATTGGCAAAGAAATTTCGTTTTGTGACTAATGTGAAAACATGACTCTGTGTGCAAAGAGGAATTATAGACAGAGATTTAGTGCGTATTACTCTGGTACTTTTTCATTTGCATTAGTTGGAAAGGGGGAGCTATTTTTTCTGCAGAAGCAGACTCTTAGCACACACCCAGCTCCTTACATGTGGAATCATGCACAGTATTCACAAGCGAGTGGGGTTTGAGGTTTCAGTCAGTAATGCAAATACATTCAGCATCACTAAGGCTGGTTGCCCTTGCTGGAGTGTAGGCAGTCACCCAGGTTACAAATGGTGCTGGTCAGAAAAAGCAGTTTGGACATGTGCTTTTTTAAGAATCTGAAAAGTGGATTCATAATGTGTCAGTCTGTAAAAGTGTTTATCACTTGCCAAAAAAAAGAGTAGTATGTGTGCTTTCAAATTGGCAAAGAAATTTCGTATTGTGACTAATGTGAAAACATGACTCTGTGTGCAAAGAGGAATTATAGACAGAGATTTATTGCGTATTGCTCTGGTGATTTCACAGTTGCATTAGAAGGAAAGGGGGAGCCATTTTTTCTGCAGAAGCAGACTCTTAGCACACACCCAGCTCCTTACATGTGGAATCATGCACAGTATTCACAAGCGAGTGGGATTTGAGGTTTCAGTCAGTAATGCAAATACATTCAGCATCACTAAGGCTGGTTTCCCTTGCTGGAGTGTAGGCAGTCACCCAGGTTACAAATGGTGCTGGTCTGAAAAAGCAGTTTGGACATGTGCTTTTAAAAAAATCTGAAAAGTGGATTCATAATGTGTCAGTCTGTAAAAGTGATTATCACTTGCCAAAAAAAAGAGTAGTAAGTGTGCTTTCAAATTGGCAAAGAAATTTCGTTTTGTGACTAATGTGAAACATGACTCTGTGTGCAAAGAGGAATTATAGACAGAGATTTATTGCGTATTACTCTGGTACTTTTTCATTTGCATTAGTTGGAAAGGGGGAGCTATTTTTTCTGCAGAAGCAGACTCTTAGCACACACCCAGCTCCTTACATGTGGAATCATGCACAGTATTCACAAGCGAGTGGGGTTTGAGGTTTCAGTCAGTAATGCAAATACATTCAGCATCACTAAGGCTGGTTGCCCTTGCTGGAGTGTAGGCAGTCATCCAGGTTACAAATGGTGCTGGTCAGAAAAAGCAGTTTGGACATGTGCTTTTTTAAGAATCTGAAAAGTGGATTCATAATGTGTCAGTCTGTAAAAGTGTTTATCACTTGCCAAAAAAAAGAGTAGTATGTGTGCTTTCAAATTGGCAAAGAAATTTCGTATTGTGACTAATGTGAAAACATGACTCTGTGTGCAAAGAGGAATTACAGGCAGAGATTTATTGCGTATTGCTCTGGTGATTTCACAGTTGCATTAGATGGAAAGGGGGAGCCATTTTTTGGTGCAGAAGCAGACTCTTAGCACACACCCAGCTCCTTACATGTGGAATCATGCACAGTATTCACAAGCGAATGGGGTTTGAGGTTTCAGTCAGTTATGCAAATACATTCAGCATCACTAAGGCTGGTTGCCCTTGCTGGAGTGTAGGCAGTCACCCAGGTTACAAATGGTGCTGGTCTGAAAAAGCAGTTTGGATATGTGCTTTTTTAAAAATCTGAAAAGTGGATTCATAATGTGTCAGTCTGTAAAAGTGATTATCACTTGCCAAAAAAAAGAGTAGTAAGTGTGCTTTCAAATTGGCAAAGAAATTTCGTTTAAGGGCCTAATGTGAAAACATGACTCTGTGTGCAAATAGGAATTACAGGCAGAGATTTATTCCGTATTGCTCTGGTGATTTCACAGTTGCATTAGAAGGAAAGGGGGAGCCATTTTTTGGTGCAGAAGCAGACTCTTAGCACACACCCAGCTGCTTACCAAGTGGAATCATGCACAGTATTCACAAGCGAGTGGGGTTTGAGGTTTCAGTCAGTAATGCAAATACATTCAGCATCACTAAGGCTGGTTGCCCTTGCTGGAGTGTAGGCAGTCTCCCAGGTTATAAATGGTGCTGGTCTGAAAAAGCAGTTTGGACATGTGCTTTTTTAAAAATCTGAAAAGTGGATTCACAATGTGTCAGTCTGTAAAAGTGATTAACACTTGCCAAAAAAAAGATTAGTAAGTGTGCTTTCAAATTGGCAAAGAAATTTCGTTTAAGGGCCTAATGTGAAAACATGACTCTGTGTGCAAATAGGAATTACAGGCAGAGATTTATTCCGTATTACTCTGGTGATTTCACAGTTGCATTAGATGGAAAGGGGGAGCCATTTTTTGGTGCAGAAGCAGACTCTTAGCACACACACAGCTGCTTACCATGTGGAATCATGCACAGTATTCACAAGCGAGTGGGGTTTGAGGTTTCAGTCAGTAATGCAAATACATTCACCCTCACTAAGGCTGGTTGCCCTTGCTGGAGTGTAGGCAGTCTCCCAGGTTACAAATGGTGCTGGTCTGAAAAAGCAGTTTGGACATGTGCTTTTTTAAGAATCTGAAAAGTGGATTCATAATGTGTCAGTCTGTAAAAGTGATTATCACTTGCCAAAAAAAAGAGTAGTAAGTGTGCTTTCAAATTGGCAAAGAAATTTCGTTTTGTGACTAATGTGAAAACATGACTCTGTGTGCAAATAGGAATTACAGGCAGAGATATATTGCGTATTGCTCTGGTGATTTCACAGTTGCATTAGATGGAAAGGGGGAGCCATTTTTTGGTGCAGAAGCAGACTCTTAGCACACACCCAGCTGCTTACCATGTGGAATCATGCACAGTATTCACAAGCGAGTGGGGTTTGAGGTTTCAGTCAGTAATGCAAATACATTCAGCATCACTAAGGCAGGTTGCCCTTGCTGGAGTGTAGGCAGTCACCCAGGTTACAAATGGTGCTGGTCTGAAAAAGCAGTTTGGACATGTGCTTTTAAAAAAATCTGAAAAGTGGATTCATAATGTGTCAGTCTGTAAAAGTGATTATCACTTGCCAAAAAAAAGAGTAGTAAGTGTGCTTTCAAATTGGCAAAGAAATTTCGTTTTGTGACTAATGTGAAAACAAATGTAGTAATAAATTTAAATAAAATAAAGGATTTTTTTTTAGTTTTTTTCAGGTATTGCTGAAGAGCAGTGAACAACATTTAAGATGCCTACAAAATCCAGAGTAAAGAAAGACCACAAAAAAAACCTATATTTGAAGACAACTGGAGGACCTAAGTTAGTTGAAGATGCTCATGTTGGGAAAAAGAAAAAATCTTCTGGTAAGCAGACAAAAAATTTTCTAAAGAACATATTCAAAAAAAGGAAAAATGTACAAAATGTCTGTACTGGAAAGAATGTTTTCAATAGAAAAGGACAGGAAAAAATTGAGAATTTAGTTAATGCAAATATACCTTCTGCAACTAAAAAGATTAACTTAAACAGAAAAACAGCGTTTAAAGAGATACGTAGAAAAATGTTTCAGAGAAGAGTTATGTCCAATTTGATAAAGGATGTGAAGAAATATAAGCAAAAGGCTAAGTTTTATAAGAGAAAAAAAGACATTGAAGCCATTGCAGCAAAGGCATTAGAATTAAAAAGGAAACTATTCATTTTAATTTTGAATAGTATGCGTACATTAGACAAAATGGTTAATGTACCGAAATCACATAGCAAAAGGAAAAGAGTAGTGAACAGAACAAACTTTTCTAAAGTGTTTTTAGGAAAATGGATGCATAGTTCAAGTAGTGAACCTTCTTTTAATGAAGAGAGTTATTTTCAAAGTAATAGTTTGCTGCATGCAGTTGACACCAGAGGTCGTGCTTATGAAGTGAAAAATGGTTGCATAATGGAGAAGGAGATAATGGTTCCAAGAGATGAGGTACAAGTGATGGCGGATGAGGCTATGGGGAGACGTCCTAAAGCCCCAGTGTACACTTGGAATTGTAGTAGTATTTGTACTGTGCGTCAGGAATCTATTGATAAATTTCGTGAGTTTCTAAGAGAATATAGTAAAAAAAGTGTAAAACAGAAGATTAAGGTGCTTCAAAGTCTGGATCCATGCAGAGTGAGAGAGAATACTGGTTTGCAGGGTCCTTCTCTGGCTTGTCTATCTAGAAAAGTGTGTAATAGTGTTTTCCATCATTTTAGGATGCTGGCTGTTCATCATACTGAAATGAGAAAGTTTGTGAGACGGTTGTATTTTGCTAAAAGTCCAGCAATAAAGTTAGATGAATTGAATAGGGCTCTTTTCCGTGGAACGGTATCAGATGTAGAGAAGGTTGTTGATGAAATTCAGTTTTGTTACTTTGGTCCTGAACAAAACAGTGCAGAGAAGGACACAGTAAATGAGGAAGAAGTGGAAGAGAATGTAGAACCCTCTGTAAGTAAGACATTTAATGATCACATAACAAAATTTGCAATAATCTGTAATGAAAGACCAAATATTACTTGTATTTGTTGCTGCAGAACTCATTATAGAAAACAAACTAGGAATGTTGATCTCTACAGAAAGAGTGAAAATGAAGATAATTATAAGTGGAAGGATTTTGCCACATATATATTTCTTGAAAATTGTTTTGAATTGGGTGAAGATCAGCGTATTTGTAAATACTGTTACAACAAGTTAGAGGAAAATAGAATGCCGACCAGAGCTGTACATAATAATTTAGAATTGGATGCTATTCCTGCTGAACTTTCTGAATTAAATACATATGAGTCTATACTCATTCAATGTGTTCATCCGTTCCAGACCATAGTACGTATGGAGCCCAAAACTGGTAAATTACCTCCTTCAGACTTACTGAGAGGTTTAAAAGGTAGAGTGGTGTATTTGCCCTTGGATTTGAAAAAAAATATGGAAACTATTGATGCGGATACTTTGGATACTGAACCATTAATTATTCTGGTTAATGGTGTACCTACAAAGAATAAGAAGATTTGGCAGGAGCTGGTAGATGTACGGAAAGTACAAAGAGCAAATTTGTATTTGAAAAGGAATAACAAATGGTATGAATCAATTTATATAGAAGAAGAAGAAGAAGAAGATTTACAAGAAGACACAGAAACACCAACTGGACAAATTGAAAAAGTGGACAAGTCAAAGGAAGAAGAAATTTATGAACATTTTAGCATACATCCTCTTCATTCAAAAGAAGTTATGGGAGACAATATTGATCTATTTCAGATGAAGAAAGCAAAAGGAACTCCCGTGAGTGTATGGGAGGAGAGCTTGGAAGCTCGATGTTTTCCCCAGCTGTTTCCTAAAGGTAAAGGTGGACGATACGATGAACGTCCGGAACAGATTCCAGCTTCTGAGTATCGGACTACAAGACTATATGCTGAAGATCCCAGATTTCGACAAAGTATTCCTTATTTGTTCCATCTTTTATTTGAAAGCGACTTGTCTGCATTGTCTTATGCAGTAAATCACATTTTAAAAAGTGGAGTACATTTACAAAATGTGTCTGCTAAGGATTTTATGGAGAAAGTGCAGCACCGAGATGATCATTTGGAAACACAACTGATCAATCTGATGGCTTGTCAGCGTGGGACAAATGAATATTGGTACCGACGCCATGGTGAATTAAAATGCATGTTACGGAATTTAGGAACACCAACATGGTTCGTTACCCTAAGCTGTGCCGAGTACGCTTGGGATGATTTACTGGATTTTCTACGAGAGGCAAATTCAAACATTAAAAACATCGAATACAAGACAGCAGGAGAACTGTGCTCATTGGATCCGGTTAATGTTTGCAGATATTTCAATCATAGATTTGAGGCTATGATGTCCTTCATCTGCAATAAAAAAAATCCACCTCTTGGAGAAGTAGTGGATTTCTTTTGGAGAAAAGAGTACCAGGCAAGAGGTGCTCCTCATATTCATATGCTGTTGTGGATCAAGGATGCCCCAAAGTTTGGAACAGATACTGATGAAGCAGTGTTATCTTACATTGAAGAATATGCAACATGTGCTATACCAAAAAGCACAGAAGAGAAAAAGTTAAAGGAGCAAGTTTTACGTTTCCAAAGTCATCGGTGTGGAAAATACTGTCGACGGAAGTACAAGACCAAAGATAAATTCTACACTAAATGTCGATTTGGATTTCCTAGACCTGTTCTTTCAAATGGAAGAGTTAACAGTTTTATGTCATCTGTGAGACATACTATCACAAGAAAATCCCCTAAGAATACCTACAACCTTAAAAGAAAAGAAGAATAAAAAAATATAAATGACTACAACCCAGTGATTTTATCCATGTGGAACGCTAACATGGATATACAGTATGTAGCTGACAATTCCATTGCTGTTGCTCGATATGTAACGTCTTACATTACGAAATCAGAAAAAACAGAATTGAAGGAAATGTGGGAAGAGATTTCTCACGAGAAAACTGTCAGTAAGAAGCTGTACAGTTTCAGTTTGAAGATGTTATCGCATCGAGAAATTGGATCCTACGAATGTTCAGATAGGTTATCTTCTGCAAGTCTCTACTCGAAATCAAGAAGAATAATTTGGGCAAGTTTAGGCCTTGCAGCAATGAGAAATCGGGTACTGAAATCTGTTGGAGAAATTGAATATTTGGCCGAGAATGACCCAGAAAGTACAGATATTTTGAAATCAAACATGTTGGACACATATTATCCCAAGAGAAGTCATCATCTGGAGAACATGTGTCTCTATGAAGTGCTGCAGAACTACATTTATTCACGGAAAGCCACAGAAGACATCAACAATGGAAAATATAAAGTCATTGGTGAGGAAGGATGTTTGGTGAAGCAAACAAAAGGAAGTTTGATAAATCACAGGAAGCTGAGTTGCGACACTACTGACAAAAAGGAATTTTACTACTTGGCTCTTTTACAGCTGTTTAAACCATGGTGTACAGAGGATGAACTACTGGGAGAATTTCAAAGCTATGAAGATTCTTTTAATGCTTGCAAAGACAGCATACAATGCAGTACATTCTCAAGTTATCTGCAAATGTTAAATGAAGAAATTGAACAGGAAACTACAATTGCAGCAGAAATAGCTAGAGACAGTTCTCAGGACAGCCAAAGTTCAGGAACACTCAGTCAAGATCCCCTAGGACAACCAATCGTTGAAAATGAAGCATCAATAGCCATGAATGAAGTGGAAACGGCTATGAATCAAGCTCAAGAAGAATTTCTAGACTTACAAAATTTGGAAAGACAACTGAACGAAGAGCAGCAACAAATTTATGAAGAGATCAGAAACAAAATTGATCACGGGTTCCTACATCAAAAAAAAGAGTGCTCATGCACATCATTTCATCCAATCAGGATGTATGTAAGCGGACAAGCTGGAACTGGAAAAAGTTTCCTTATAAAAGTCATCAGAAGCTACCTACAGCAAAAAACGGATTCTACTTTGTCTTGTGTGGTTACTGCTCCAACTGGGTTAGCAGCATATAACATAAAAGGAATCACTTTACATCGTTTGCTAATGTTACCAGTGGAGCATGAGAACAAAATACAATACAACAAGCTAACTGGAGAAGCATGCTTGGAAGTTTCAAGAGTATTGAAGAAGATGCAAGTTCTCATTATTGATGAGGTGAACATGGTATCAAACTTAATGCTTGCCTTTGTGCATTTAAGAATGCAGCAAATTCTGAAGACAGACTATGACGTGTTATTTGGAGGAAAACACGTCATAGTTTTTGGAGATCTTTTGCAACTTACTCCAGTTAAAGGACAACCAGTGTTTAATACTGTGACACATGAAGACACGAAGAAGTCATTGGGAAGCATCGGTAATACAAATATTTGGTCCTTCTTTGAGTACAATGAACTTACTACTAATATGAGGCAAGCAAACGATGAAGAATATGGAAGTATTCTGAAAGATATCAGAATTGGACTACTCACTGAAGCTGGCAAAAAAGCATCACAGAGTCGGCTGCTACATAATTTATTTCCAAAGGAAGAAATAGTTGCAGAGAAGATATACAAGAACATTGCAGAAAACATAAGTGTCGTCTGCTTAATGCCAACTCTACGTGAATGCTCAATATTCAATGAGGAGCTTTTGAAATTGGAAAAGGAAGATATCAGGAAATTGGAAGCAGTGGACAAAATTGAGGATGGAAGAATTACTGTCACATTAACAGGCACACTGAAAAATAAATTGGATTCACTAGAGAAGAACATTTCCAAAACAGCTGGATTAGAAAAAAATCTATATGTTTGCATGAACTGTAGAGTATTTTTAAGGAGAAATTTGGATGTTGAAAAAGGTTTAGTTAATGGAGCTATGGGAAGAGTTGTGGGTTTTATTAATTATCAGAAAAAAGATGGAATTGAATGTTTAAAAATAAAATTTAATCAGATAGAAGAAGTTAAAGACATTTGTCGTTGTTCAGTTCGTTTCATGCTTGTGAAAGACTTATATGTACGTAGGAAGCAGTTTCCGTTTTCGCTAGCATATGCTGTAACTATTCACAAGTCTCAAGGATTGACTGTAGATTGTGCATTTGTGAACATTGGTTCAACTGTGTTCAAAGAAGGTATGGCATATGTTGCTTTGTCACGAGTGAAAACATTATCAGGTTTATTCATGATAGACTTTGATGATTCAAAAGTTAGTGCTGATACAAATTGTGTAAAGGAGTATAATAGATTAAGAAGAAGCTATGCTCCTCATTTAGGTCAGTATCCTGTGTTGGAGAAACGTGTAGTTTCTCGTAAAAGGAGAAATGAGAATATCTGTAATGAAGATGTAGAGAGGAGGAAAAAAAAGAGGAGTGATGTAATTGCAAGCAAAAAGAATAAGGAAAATGAAGAACAGGTTGTAGGATGTCATTTTGAAAATAGCTCTGGTGTCAACTGCTACGCTAATGTAGTGCTGAATGTTGCATTTTATCTGGAAAGTTTGCAAGAGCAGATAATAGTAAATCAGGGAAAAAGATTCTGTTCTGTGCTGAGTCTCCTTTTTGAAAAGCTGAGTAATGATAAAACTCAAATAGAAAGTGCTACTGAAATTAGAAAACTTTTAGATGTATGTTCAGGACGAACACAGTTTTCTCAAAATGTACAGCAAGACGCAAAGGAATTCTTGATGTATTTTCTTCAGGTACTGGAAGAAGAAGGGGTTCCCATTGAAAATTTATTTGGTCTCTCTTATAAATGGGAACATAGTTGTGAAAACTGTTATAATATATGTGGCTCTAATGTTGATAATGAAAGGTTTATTTATTTAACATTGCCAGAGAGTAAAACAGTCACTTTTGCTAAATTAGTTAAAGATGCTAATCATAGCATGGAATGTGGTGAGTGTCAATCTGACATGTTTTCAACGTTAATTTTAAAGGAATACGGACAGTATGTAATTTTAATGATGCAACGATGTAGAGCTGATGGTTCAAAATTGGATACTTTAATAAAGAAGTTTACAGGACAGCAATTATCAATTTCAGGAAAAACTTTTGTAACAGTTGCAATAATTTTCCATGATGGACCTACTGTAACTTCTGGTCATTACACAGTTTATCTTAAATGTGAAAAAGGCTGGACACTGTGTAATGATTCCCAATTGATTTTTAAGCAACGTTTGCCTTTTGATTTAGCAAATTCCTATCTAATCTTCCTGAAACCTAAATTTTAGAGAGATTTGGCAACATCTGGACAAAACAATTTTACCATTTTATTGGATTACCATTTGGAATTTACAAATAAAAAGATTTAACAAATTATCATTTGGCCTAATGGAAAGGTAACCAATTGTAATGTGGAATTTTTCCATTTTTTAAGGAAACTTTGGAAAACCAAAAATTAAGAAAAAATCGGTAACATCTGCACAATTTAAATTTTGGAATGTTATTGGATTGCCATTGGAAATTTTTGCAAAAAAGATTTTTAAAATTACTATTTGGCCATGCGGAAAGGTAAACAATTCTATTGTGGACTTATTTAATTATTAATAAATCTTTCGGAAACCAAAATGTTACAGAGAATCGGTGAGATCTGTACAATTTAAACTTTAGATTTTTATTGGATTACCATTGGAAATTTAACCAAAAAAGAATTTTAAAAATACTATTTGGCCTAAAGGAAATGGAACCAGATGTATTGTGGAGTTATTTGAGATATATTATTGTGATTATACTTCTGAAACAAAAATATCAGACGGTATTTTAAAGAAATAGGTGTTGATATTAGATGATATTTTTTAAGAATATTATGCATTTCATGTTTAAGCAAAAAGAGATTGTGGGCTTTTTTAAAACAATCTTTGAGATTGTTAATTTTTTTTTTGCCCGCTGTTAAATGATGAATGCAATTGCTTTCACAATTTATAGTGAAATGCAATATATTCTGAAAACAGCAAAAAAAAGGCAAAAATATTTTTTGAAAAATATGTAAATATGTGTACTGTATTATAAAATGTTTTATTAAATATTAATACTTTTTTCTTTTTTTTCAGATTGAGATAGAAAAATTTCGAAAACTAGAACCATTTTTAAAGCAATTAAAAAAAATTTAAATGAATAAATATTTTTGGGAGTGGGTATGGTAAGTCAATAATATCATGGTCCCTTTTTTCCACTTCTCTACAATCATATTTTCAGTTTTTAATTGTAGTCTCTCAAGGACCTTGTAATGTGATAATTGATTTTTAGTGTTTTTTTTTTTTTTTAAATTACGCGTACCGTACGCGTACGGTAAAAAAAAAAAAAAAAAAAGTTTTTAAAAACATATATAAAAAATAGATGAAAGGTAAGGTTGGCTCTTAAAAGAGCCGTTGTGTTCATGCAGGGACAGAGGAAAGAAAGATTGGGAATATTAGATGGTACGACAAGTGTGCTGATCTATTTTATTGTCCACTAGGGAAAGACTGGTCTCCCTATAACAAATTAGATCATGACAAGTGGCGCACCGTACTTCAACCCTCGCAAACCGAGGGTTAATTTCCAGAGGACCAGAAAAAGGAGATGCTCCCCCCACAGATGAAGGGCTCACCTGACCTGCAGAAGAAGGACTCGGCACTGCAGATGATGGTCCAGGCTGAGCTGCTGTGGATGTGCTTGGTTGATTTACTGAAGGGTTACCTTCAGTAAGTCGAGCATGTGTCCTTCTGTGTACATCCTTAAGGTGTCTCATCATGGTGTGATTCCCAAAGGAATACTTCCTGTCGGGATTCCCTCTTGAAAGTACACGGCCACACAGCTTACAAGTCACTAAGGGTGCATTTACCTTTTGCTGGCCTTCTGGAAAAGAAAAATACTCCCATATGTAAGAGGTCTTTTGTTTCCTCGCTCTCTGCCTCAAGGTAGTGCTGCTAGCCTCACTCTCAGAAGGGCTCTGCTGTTCTGCCATCGTATCACAAAGACAACCCAGCTCCTTCTCCTAAGGGATCACAAGCAGAAATGAGGGGAATGGGTGTGGTGTAGGAGAGTTCTAGAACTGAAAGTAGTTTCAACCAATCAAAAGTTGTGTTTCATGATCACATGACCCACCGTACGCTTACGGTGCGCTTACGGTGCGCTTACGGCAAAAGTACGCATGCGCGTAAAAAAGACACGCGCACGCGCGCATGCGCAAAACAGGCACGCCCCTTCACTTCCGCGTAACGTGCGCGTGCAGCGTACGCGTTACGCGCTATGCGCGCATGACGTGCGTCTACGCAAATTGCGGAAATGAACGCAAACAGCGTAGAAATCTAACGTAATTACAGCAAGACGTGCGCTTACCGTACGCGCACGGTAAAAAAAAAAAAGGTTTTGCTAATAAATTTTACCTGTTTATTTAAAAAAAAATGTAAAATAAAAACATATTGTAGAATTTTTAAAAATTAAACAAAGTCTTTAAAAATGGATAGACAAATAAAATAAAAATATGTTAAAAAAAAGAAGAAAAAAAAAAAATAGCATTTAAAAAACCTTGCAAATTCACTGTAAAAAACATGGGTTTCACTCACGTTATAGTTAGGAATTAGCATTTAAAAAACCTTGCAAATTCACTTAAAAAACCATAGGTTTCACACACGTTATAGTTAGGAATTAGCATTTAAAAAACCGTACAAATTCACTGAAAAAAACATGGGTTTCACACACGTTATAGTTAGGAATTAGCATTTAAAAAACCTTGCAAATTCAGTGAAAAAACCATAGGTTTCACACACGTTATAGTTAGCTGGACATTTCACTCGTAAAAAACCAATGAAATTGCCCCGTTATAGTTAGTTAAGCTAACTATAACTCGCGCACCCGCAATCCACTGCTGATGACGTCACATATTACATCACTCATGACATGGTCCGTGACATCACTCATGACATCACTGATGACATCTCAAATGACATCACTGATGACATCATCCAGTGAATGTGTATTTTTCAGAAAATTAAATATGTTTTATATATGTATATCTCACGGTTGATGGAAGAATAAATGGGTATATAAGTGTCTAAATGGATGATTTGTTTTTGAAAAATTGATTGTATAACTGACTGATTAAGTGTATTTTAGTGAATACATGGCTTAATGAGTAATGTTTAAATATGTAAATATCTGTATCAGTCTCTCACTTTGTGTATAAGTGGCTGCATAGGTTGGTGAGTAGCTACATGGGTGTTTATATAGGATATTAGGTTGTTTTTTGAGTATCAGTCTGAGTGTCTGCATGGTTCGGTGGGGGGTATTACGTAGTGCATAGGTGCATGAATGAGTGACTCACTGTTTGTATGTGTTGAAGACAGCATGTGTGCAGGACTGTATGGGTGGATGAGTGTGTGTATGGGTGTGTTAGTGAGTGAATGACTGTCTCAATAGTGTCTTTATGAGTAACTACATATGTTTTAAACTAGTATATGTGACTATTGGTGTATATAAGTGAGTATATGTTAGAGTGAGAGATTCAAAGAGTTCTGTATGAATAAGTATGTGTTTCTATAAGTGATTGTTTAAAAGACTAAGCATGTGTAAGTTCCTGTAGAAGTAAGTGTGGTGGTGTGTGTATAACTGTATATGCAAGTAAATGTATGTTTGTTTCTTTATTTTCATGAGTGACTATGTGTGTCAGTAATTCTGTGGATGAGAGGCATTGTGTAGCAGGATGTATAGGTGTATGAGTACATATGATGAGTGAGTACATGTATGAGTGACTGTATAGGACTGTTGGTGAATGAGTGGATGTGTATGTGGATCTTAGAATTACTGAAGAGGTTGTTGTAACTGGTATTGGTATGTCCATTTTTTTGAAAATTTTAGTGTCTATTTTTGAATCTGTGTTTCAAAGGTTATATTAGGGTGAGAGGAGGTCTGCCACTCTGTCACTAGGATGATGTCATCAGTGATGTCATTTGAGATGTCATCAGTGATGTCATGAGTGATGTCACGGACCATGTCATGAGTGATGTAATATGTGACGTCATCAGCAGTGGATTGCGGGTGCGCGAGTTATAGTGAGCTTAACTAACTATAACGGGGCAATTTCATTGGTTTTTTACGAGTGAAATGTCCAGCTAACTATAACGTGTGTGAAACCTATGGTTTTTTCACTGAATATATATATATATATATATATGAGAAAACAACAGAGGCCCATTTCTGAGGACAAAGCGCTTTATTCCATGCAAATGCAGCACAAATTCTTCCAAACGTCCAACTAGTTTCGGCATTTGCCTTGATCACGGACTGGGAAGCGGGAAACCAAGTGCGTACGTGCCTGCATTTTGTAGGTGTATTTAAGGTCACATGACTGTAAAGCATACAACTTCCAGAATGCCACGGGGGATACAGGTAAGTGCTGACATTAGAAGAATAGTTCTCATAATTCTGGCAATCGTTAATCCTTTGCTCATGGCAGCCATCCCG